>NC_051180.1:44720764-44825764 GCF_013339695.2 Rhipicephalus sanguineus | reverse complement strand
AACTGAAATATTCGAGAGTATGCTTACACGTTAAATCGGAATCATATAATTTGCGGTATGGTACAATCAAATAACCGTACGTAGAGTACGAAAACGAAGCTGAAAATGTCGAACCGGCCATGTCTGAACAAGGTCGTAATGTTGGTGGCGAATTGAGCTTACGGCATCAATATCTCGCGACTAGACTTCAGTGCTGTTGCGACGGTTCTGCATTTGGGCATTCCTCATGAAATATCTAGCGTTAAAATGCATTGAGGATTAAAATAATGAACATTAAAAAATATAGATGAAAACGCTACTGAGAATGAAAAGCGAGATCTTTCCTAGAATCAAATGATTGTCGCACGTCGCGGCAATAAGAACTACCTTGCGTCGCTATTGCCCCCCTCCCCCTTAAGAAATAAAGGCTGTATGCCTTCGTGCATAAAAACAAACTTAAAGCAGCTCCGCACTAATGGTGACAAGACTGAAGGAAGTGCGGCGCTGGGCGGCTTTTTTTGTTTCTCTTTAGTTCTGTCTTGCTTTCTTTCTGTCTCTTTTCGTTTTTTCTGTCTTTTTTTTGCTCTATATATTTCTATTTATTTCTTCCTCTCCGTTTCTTTCACTTTCTATTTTTGTTGCTATTTATTTCTTCACTTTCTTTCTCCCTCTCTTTCTATTTCTCGCTCGCTTCTTCTTCCTTTCTATATTTTCTCTCTCTCTTCGATTCCCTCTCTTTTACTCTTTCTCTCTCTTTCTACATTTGCTTATCTATATTTCTCTCTTGCTCGTTCTGTCTATGCTACGCTTTACTCTCTCCCGTACTCCTTTTCCTCCTCCTCCTCACCCCCACATCTCTCCTCCTCCCCCTCATTTCCCTTTCTCAGTTTCCTGTTTGTCACTTTCTCCCTCTTTTTTTGCTCTTTCTATCTTTGTTTCTGTTTCTTCGTTTTCTTTCTCTCTCTCTCTCGCTTTCTCGCTTGCTTCCTCTTTATTTCTGTGTTTTTCTCTCTCTTCCTTCGCTCACGGTAAGTGAAAGAGAGAAAAAAATAGAAACAAAAAGGAAGCAAGCAAGAAAGCGAGAGAGAGAAAGGAAAGGAAGAAACAGAAACAAAGATAGAAAGAGCAAAAAAAAAGAGGGAGAAAGCGTAGTCGACAGCAAAGGAAAAGAGAGAACGGCCGCTAGCACCTTAACTACAGAAATCGATACGGCTGAAGAAACAGCCATAGCCCTGGCCATCTCAACCTGTGCTGAGGAAGCAGTAATACCAACCGATTCACAAGCAGCTTGTCGAAATTTTCAGAATGGAAGAATTTCCAGGCAAGCCTTGGAAATGCTCACAGCTACAGCAAAGAACCTACCAGAAACGTACATCGTTTGGACTCTGGGTGACGAGTCCCTCATGGGAAATGAGGCAGCCGACGCTTCCGCCGGAGCTCATGCTCACCGGGCCTTCCCACAGGACGCACTTAGGAGGAAAGACGATGTAGCCAAAAAGTACAGCGACATCTTACAGCGCTACAGGCTACGCCGAAGAACTTATCCGCGAGCCCACCCCAGCCTAACTAGGGAAGAGGCAGTAACCCTCAGAACATTTCAAACAAACACTTACGTTCACGGTATATTACTTCACCGTATCTCACCGACTGAACAGTCGTACATCTGCAAGTACTGTGATGTCCCGGACACTCTATGCCATATGGTACGGGGATGCGACCAAAACCCTAGCGCCGTGGGAGGCCAAGCTCTCGGACCCAGGCCTGAAGAATCAGCGAAGCCTGGTTCAAAGGGCACGACAGATGGCGAAGGCCAGCGGCTACCTTGAATAAGGAGGCCGCCCACCTTGGGCGCACAGTGCGCTTGCTCAAAATAAACGTATATTATCTCTTTCTCTTTCACTTTCCTTGGGTCTTTCTCTTTTTTCTTTTTCTCACTCCCTTTCTCTCTATTTCTCTCTTTCTCATTCTTTCTATGCTATGCTTTACTCTTCCCTCCTCATTTCCCTCTTCTTCACCCTCAAATCTCTCCTGTTACGTGGTTACGTGTTGGTGGTCACGATGCTCGCCTATGGATCGTGGGAACGCGGGTTCGAATCACGCCTCGCCAAAAAATTCTTTTCGCCAAGAATTTTTTCTGTTTCTTTTTCTTTCTATCTTTCTCGCTCTGTCTCTCTTGCTCACTTTCTTTCTCTCTCTCTCACTCTATCTGTGCTCGTTCTCTCGCCCATCATGTTTATTGTATGCCACGCCGGAGAAATCACTGCACGTGTTCTAGGAGCGAAGCAGAAGATGAAGAAGACAATGACGATGAAGAAGAGGACGAAGAGAGCGCGTGCCGGTTCATGATGATGGTGGTGGTGATATCTTTATTGCTCCCAGAACAAACATTTGCGGCAGACAAATTACGCCGAGCTTAAACAGCTCAGCTATTAAAACTGGGCCCGTAAGCAAGCTACCATGACAACTATGCTTATATTAGCCTAAATGATTCCTACATATTGACGTTATATGACTTATGGGCATGGTTAGCTGCAATTAGAGCTTTAGGACGTAAGGTGTATCGACTTCTACGCAATAAAAATACTAATATGTGCATAAAAAATAGATTGCGGTAGCAGGAACCTTATAAAGTAGCGTTTTATAAAGGAACCCAACTTTATAGGCACTCTTTTAGCCTTTTGCGTGCCTAGCGTTTTTAGAAAAATGAGGTATATACCGAGGCTCGGAAATGGACAAAAATATAGCGGTTGGCAAGAATACAAAAACGTGTGCGAAGGTTTACGAGGAATATTTTTTTCTATCAAAGAGCGTGCTGAGTGGACGAGAGAGGTTGTTGCGACAGCGATAAGCGATGTGTATAGAAACGGAATCTCTTAAAGCAATGGGATTATAATGACTTTGTTGCCTAATGTTTATGCGCTTGAAAGAGCTTACCCGTCGCCGCGTATTTTCCAATCTTTCAACATTCTGAGGTGAACTGAATACGACGGGAGATGGGTCGTGTCGCATAAGAGTTTCCGCCCGCGCGCCCGAATGTAAAGGCCATGAGAAACGATGTTGTAACATCCTTTTTCCCGAGATATACGCCTATAAAAGAAACATCCTAAAGGTTAAGACGACACACGATAGTCTGCAAGAGCTCTCTGCGGGAGAGAAGAGAACCGTAGGCGAGAACCATTTTCTCGACTCGTGGAGGACAGTGTTCAGGAGCAAGATTAAGCTGTCGGACTCACCAATGTGCGTCCAATGCAACGTCCAAGAAGATTTACATCATGTTCTTTGTGAATGCAAGCGATACGCATCAGAGAGACAGTCTCTGAAGGCAGCCTTGCATCTTCAACGGGGATCGTGCTTAGAGTTGCGACATGTTCTGGGCCCATGGCAAAGCAGCACCTGTGCGCTACGTGCCACGAAAGCGCTGTTGAATTTCTTGCGGGCCACGAGCCTGAACCAAACTTTGTAAACTTGTGTGACTGTATGTGTTATGTGGTTATCACTGTATATATCATAATCGTCACCCAGCACCTGGAGTAGCATGTCAGGCGAACAGCCAGGCAAACATCTCCAGCTTCATTAAAAGGTTTATCTATCTATCAGGTTTTTGCGTAACCACGCTGACTAGCATTACCTTTTCAGAAAAAGAGTCAAGTGACTAGAACGCGTGCAAAGGGTGGTCGGGAGTGGCCGCTCTTGAGAGATCCAAGATGCACGCTGCCTGTTCACGTTCCCGAAGGCTGGAGCCTGTCGAAGCACACGAGCATTGAGTAATTTAATCTTAAGGACGTCCGTCACCTGATCGTGGCCGAGGAGCGCTTTCGCGGTATTTCCATGCGGTGCATTAGATCGGCAGAATTTCTTTAAATATCGACCACTCATAAGTTTTTAAGGCAATGTGGAGGTTTTTCTGCTGTGTACTTAAGAATACGTGAAAACAAATGTAGCCATCAGGCTAGTGAAAGGCTACAGCAGACAAAGGGTTCAGTACACTTACAATTTCTTTTCGCTTTTAAGGCGAAAACCAGACACGCCCCACCAAACACGAAAAGCTATCGTGGCGGCGGCGTCAAACGAACGATGCAAAAAGTCACGTGATCAGAGATTACGCCTTGATGACGTCGCATGATGACGACATCACAATCATCGCGTGGTAAAGGTGGGCAGTGCAAAACCAGGTGATGTGCAGATAGCTTTTGGGTCTCACTATTTTGTAGGCATCCCTGCTGCCAGAACCAGGGTTGACAGTGACGTGCCGCTCTTCTGACGACGTCATGCGTGACGTTTCTGATCAGGTCACGTGACTCTGCGTGATAGTGACCCAAAGTTTTGCTGCTGTGCTTTCTGCGGTATGGAGTCACGCTTCTCTAACGTATCAACACAGCCCGAAATAGCAAACGGAGCTACTATAAAAGCAGAGCAAATTCGTTCTACGATGTCCGATATTGCCTTCACTGACAGCTTTGCGACTTTTTAACGTGGCAAGTTCAGCAAAGTCACAAAAGACGCCTGTCGTTCCTACCGAAGAGTCTTACGAAAACTTCCGACTACCCCAAAAAGCGCGAGCTAATATTCCGCTAGACCTAAGCTACACAAAAAAACTAATCAATAACAAAACCTGCCAGGCTCTACGCGCACACGAGCGAATAAAAATAAAGTGGAAACACCAAAATATATATTTGGAAAACCTGATGAAGACACCTGCACTCTAATTTCGATCCACACCTATTAGGTGAGTGCAAAGGCAGTAGTGCGCTTTTCCCTACCCACTCTGTTTTTTTTTCTTTTTTTCTTTTGCGCTCTGAGTGCGTTGCACATTTGCGTTTATTTTTAAGGATTTGTTCTTCGTTCCTACGTTACTACAGCCGCCAGGAGTGCTGACGAAAGGGGGCGTTTAGACTGATCCTCCGATAGGCAACCAGCTAGTTATAGAGGCTCTGGACCATTTGTGCTTAGCTCAGAGAGACCCGGTTAATGGCACACGAGGTGAAGGTAACATATATGAGGGATCTAAAGAAAGAAAGAAAGAAAGAAAGAAAGAAAGAAAGAAAGAAAGAAAGAAAGAAAGAAAGAAAGAAAGAAAGAAAGAAAGAAAGAAAGAAAGGTAACATATATGAGGGATCTAAAGAAAGAAAGAAAGAAAGAAAGAAAGAAAGAAAGAAAGAAAGAAAGAAAGAAAGAAAGAAAGAAAGAAAGAAAGAAAGAAAGAAAGAAAGAAAGAAAGAAAGAAAGAAAGAAAGAAAGAAAGAAAGAAAGAAAGAACACGAGGCTGACAGCATTGGGGTGACCTTTAACATAGATTTATAGAGTGCTCTACGGTAAAGCCCAGGTACTGTAATCGAAATGTGCGCGCTGAATGGAAGCAAAACGAGCTTTCAGGCTGTCTTTTTTCCCACAGCGGTCCTACTTTGCGCACTTCGAAAGATATGCTTCAGCTATCATTGCTTACTGAAATAATTTGCTTGCTTGTAATTGCCAAGTTAGACGGATGTTTCTTAGTCTTGTGTTTTCCGAACGTATGACAGAGCGAGAGGAGGGGGGAGGGTGAACGAATAAAGACAGGGAGGTTAAACACGATTCGTTCAATTTGTTACCCTACATGTGGGAAGGGAAATATGAATAAAAGAGAGGGAGATAAAAATGTGAGTCTAGTTGACCCATAGTTCATTTGGATAGCGCAGCGTAGCTACAGACGGGCACTTTGTCAGCTGCACTCGAATATCGCAGAAGGGCTCGTATGGGCTTCTGGGACAACTACTAATGAACAGTACTGCCGTCGCCCTTCGCAGAAAGATGAGTGAGTAACTTTGTAGTGAAACACCATCATGCGAGCGTGTAAGCACGGGAACCTGCATGTTTACTGCAATACTGCCAGACTTGCAGTAACCGAAATATCTACGCTGTTGGTCACTGCGGGTATGGAATACACGCAGAAAACGTTCCGCTGCAATAACAAATTTTACTCAGACTCCGTGTAAACAGTCCTGTTTCTTACACATTTAGTACTACGATGTTGTCCAACTGGTGCTCCAATACTTTTCCACTGCTTTCATACGGGTACCGACCGTTATTAGGTTGACACGTTATTGGGTATACATTCAGAATCATTCGTAACCTTGGGCTGTTTGCTTGCTTGTATTTGCGATGCCTTAATATCAGCGAGACCGCATCAGTGATTCTCGAATCAGTAACGACGTTTATTGAAGAAAACGCAAGAATAACGCTGTCTCGAAGGTTGCCACAGAGCACGTCGTTTCGAACGCTGCTACACCACACGTAAAGGGGGGGGGGGTGAGGGGGTCTGCTCCGGCGCCTCTGGGCAAGAAGATGGGCTGTAAACGTGGGCCGCGTCGCACGGTCTTAGCCGGGGGTAAATATTTGTGGGCTCTGTTTGAGCAAGTCAGCTGTTTGAGTAAGCCACTCTGGAAACCAAGAAGTACGAAAAAATCACCTTCGCGGGCGGTGCCTTACTAGGCGGGCAAACAGTGCCTATCCAAACTTGCTTCCAGTTTAGGCAGAGGCACGTCCCTTTCGGTGAAAGACCGCGTTCGCGTTATTTACACTGCACGTACAAAGTCTTGCCTCGGATGCAGCCTGTGTCGCTGCGACGCACCTACGACTGCAATCCGCATTATTGCTTTCCGGCACCGTGTATAGCTTTAAAAGACGCGTTGCTTTTTATTGTCGGGATCCTTGCGAGAAGCCGCGCATAATCTGCGTGCTATATACCTAAGACAAATGTGGAGTTGGAAAAAAAATTTTTGAGTACGCTGCGTCTTTTATGCGACTGATGAATGCGTCGCGTCAGAATCCTCTGAGACTTAATCCGGCGAGCGGTTTACCGCATATCCAACGGAATTCTTGTGATATGATCCAGCAGAAGAGTAATTAAAACACGCTTATTGTGCTATCACCGAAAAATATTCGTAGAAGTAAATTCTAAAATCTTAGCGTTTTATTATACGTAAGATTTAGCGTTAGTTTGTCTACAGGACATTTTCTTCGAATATTGCTGACTCACTGTAGAGCATAGGTGAATGACCTATGCTCTACAGTGACTTGGTGAATGATCTGCCATTTATGCGAAAATACCGTCAAAAATAATAAGGACGGTGCGCCAACTCATTCTGGAATTCTTAATAAATACGGGTTTAGACCGTGATGTGCGCACCACTCAGTGTATTCATTTCGTCGCGTTGTGTCGAGTGCAGGTCGACTAGACATCGCGTGATGAATGGTGTATATGCCTTATTTGCAGGATACCAGTCGTAACGAGTACCTGTCCCTGCCCGATTCTTTCTTGTTATTGTTCTGGTAAAAAAAAAGCAAGTACGTCGCGGACTACTACTTGTATGTCTACACTTTTGTAAACTTAATTTTTTTTTTCCATTTGCCGTGCGCACTTACCAGTAATATCGACGCGGTGCGCTACGCGAGACCGGCGACACGCGAGCAGTAAATTTTTCGTGGTTCGTGCATATTATACATTCGTTTTGGGCATTCAAAAATTGGGATTATTCTGCATCTCAGCTACTCATCGTAACCGCTTATCGACATTGTTTTCTGAGAAATCTATGAAATGGAGCCTGGTTGTCTTACCAAAACGTAGACATTGATGTTGATTGGTTGATACTGTTGGCGCTATTATAGTTGTTTCTGTACAGTTATTTGGCCTCCCTCTATCATGTTGACCTCGTGTGTGTGCTAAGTTCAGCTTCTGCTGGCACAGGAGTATAAGTTGCTTGTTAACGACTGCCGCATATGCGCAACAAGAAACATCTCAAGTCAACAGTTCGTTACTTGGAGACGCAAACGTGAGTTGTACTCACAATGCCGCCAGCAGTCGCCAGCGATCCGACGGTATGTACAACAACATACGAGCACTTTAAGTCACATGAAACGCGTTATAACCGAGATAAGGTTACCATAACCAAAATGAGCGTGATTCACAATAGTAGCGTGCAAACTATCTCCACGCAACACCGATTTCGCACTGCTGTTGGTCCACTGCATCACATCGTTCACAGAATAGTGTCAAAAGCTACATCGAGAAAAAAAAAAGGTCGTGTTAATGCTGTATTTCCGTACCTTATTTAGAACCTTCTGCGTTGAAATCCTTTTAAAAAAAAGGGGGGGGGGGGCAGAAGGTCACGGGAAGACGAAAGCTTGAAGAGATGAAAAATTCGTGAACACGGGGCGTCGTTGGTGACGACGTTTCGACAAGCGGACTTGTTTTCCTCAAGACTGCAACTGATTTCATCTCTTTTGCATTGCGTACTTCATGTTTTCGCGCTAAAATTACCTTCTTAATTTTTGGGTTTTAAGTTCGAAAACTACGGTATGATCACGAGGCACGCCATAGTGGAGGGCTTCCGAAATATCGACCACCTGGGGTTCTCCAACGTGCACATAAATCTAAGTACACGGGCCTCTGACTTTTTCACCTCCATCGAAAATGCGACTGCCGTGCCCACGATCGAACCCGCGACCTTCTGGTTAGCAGCCGAGCACGGTAACCACTGTACTAATGCAGCGACACGCTGAAATTAAGATCAGCTGTCATGACTTCCACCTACCTATAATAGAGTTCTAAAAAGATTTGTATCATAATGTAGACTGTTGCATGACCTTGACAAATATGGCCAATAAAAGACCAAATATTGTATCAGGTTGCTGCACTTCGTGATGCTAACACCTTATTTATACTTCATGTCGAAGAGTATGTAATCCTTATTTTTGATACTATTCTGAGTAAACTTACAGACATGCGTACTGGCCTGTCTTAACAGTGTTCTTAAACTACAACTGACATATATGAATACTATTCTTCTAAGGCTTCTGAGGTCACTATTTCACTGCCGCCTAACTTCGCTTTCGCCACCGGGACTAAAAACTCTCGGCGGAATTCTGAAAAATGCTCCCCAACACAGACCGCGCCGCCTAGACGGGAAAGCATCACCGCGTATCCGGAAGGCTTTACGCGCGAAAGCCTTCGGCCACGCTTGTCGTCCGCACGCGCATCACGCAGAGAATTCGCGCGTCCTGCTTGAGAAAGGCCGCCAGAGTAAGTTCACGAGAGTGTCTGCGCCTGTGCTCGCGTGGACGCGCAAAGACGGCCTCGCTGGGGCGTATGTGCAATCTCATCTGAGCCGGCCGGTCTCAGTCTCGCTCGAGACACATTCCGAAGGAGTGCCGGCGTAATTCCAGCACACGGGCCGCCGGTCAGCCGCAGCGCGGGAATAGCCGAGCCAAGACAAGGAGGGCGGGTAGCTCGGCTCCGCTCACTGGAAACGGGGCGTTGAAAGAAAGGATTCAGAAGGTGGCACCCTCGGAATCGGCAGACAGGAGAAGGAGACAAGGAAGCAAGCGGGCCGGCTGGTTCGGTGAGGGAGGCGAGAAGAGTGAACCGGGGGCCTAGAAGGATGGTGAGAACACGGGTCCGCGCCATTTGGCGACAGAGCCCAATTTGGGAGCGCCGTATTGCCTCCGCGCGCCACGAGCGCGGTGCGCTGACGACGCGAACCGCCTAATGGAATTGGCAATCAGGAAACCCTTTCGTTCTCCTCATCATCTTCGTCCACGCCGCCCTTTTCCGCGCCGAACTCTCCTGCGCGCCCTCTCGATCTTCAGCGCGCTCCTTTGGAACCTTACCCGCCAGCGAGCGTTCTCGCCTTTCCGCGACTGGGTCAACCATGCTGGCCAGATAAACCTGCGGCCGAGCAATCCGGACACCAGCCGCCCACCGACGAGTCATTTCTCCGTCGTTGCACGTGCGCGCTTGTTTCCACGTCTTTAGCCCCGTCTCTTCGCTAAACAGGAAGCGGGATCACGGACTCTTGTTGCTTTATATGGCAGCCTGCATTCCGCAGTCATTCTTGCGATGCCTACACCCCCTCTCCCTCCCCACCCCTAGGCGTCCTCGGCTCCCTTTCAGCTTCTTATCTCTCTTACTTACAGACTCCCCTCTCGGTACTCAATTTAGACTATCGCCTCTTCCATCCGAAATTTCATCGGTATGACTCCTATTAACGAGCTAAGAAGAGGCACGATCAACGCCAGCGAGCGATTCTACGACATTAAGGCACATCAGCTGCCAGCGGCCACAGCTGTCCTACTTTATTTCACCCGGCACTGTATGCTCTTTTGAATCAGTGATTGTCAGTACCTGTGCTATCCGGAAGAATACAGTAAGCGAAAATTAGTGACGTCTTCTGCTTCTGACGCATTTGATGCATCCAACGTTAATGACAAACAGCGCGTGCCAAACAGTGTCTGTATACTGGGTTTCAGAGAAGACACATTTTGGCCCCTATGCTTTCACTGCGGACCATCGAAGCACAGAAATGTCGTTAGCACCACCGTCGCCGCCACTGCCGCCGCCGCCGATATTGTCGGGCTGCCAGATCAATTGCGTATGCCTGACCTGCACGTGGTGGTTTGGAAGACATTCAGAAAGGCCGAGTTCGTTGAGCTACAAGAAGGAAAAGGCATGCCGTCAACGCTACGGCAACTTGAACTCGCGTACAATGTGAATGCGTATAATTACAACACCCCCAGAAGAGTAACAGCGAGGCTAGGTCTTGTCATCGCTGTAAATAGTTCGCCTTTCGGGTAAAGCTGTCCTTTTTTCCCCATCATGATCAAGTAAGCTAGTTGATACGAACTAGAAAATGGCTGCCAGAGCCCGCAAATTCGTATTAGCAGAGCTGTGCAGGAGGCAAAATATGACAACGAAATAAATGGCTTCTGTCAGAACAGCCGTAACAGACCTTCTGTCCCTTTTTTACAGTATTTAGTGCATATATTCAGCAGCGTAGGAACCTCGCTCTGGGAATTCATTCGAAGCTGAAAAAAAAAAAATAAACGTGAAATGCTCTCGTGTATGCCTCGAAAACAACATAATGTTACGACTATGGTGAAACAGAAACTTAGGTAAAAACGGCTAGCGTACAGATCTATATATACAGATGTATATATATATGATATACAGATTTATATATCCAAGAAATATGAGCGACATTTCACGCGCTATTCTCTCACGTACCTTCGCTATAAATGCGATCCGGCAGATACGGGAGTGAGCCCAAGTCATCATGGCTATAACGTCAATGCCCCCTCCCCCCACCACTACACGCACAGCCCGCACCACTGGCAGCCTCATCGCAAACACGCAACTCATCATCATCATCAGCCTGTCTACGCCCACTGCAGGGCAAAGGCCTCTCCCATGTTCCGCCAATCAACCCGGTCCTGTGCTTTCTGCTGCCACGTAATACCTGCAAACTTCTTAATCTCATCTACCCACCTAATTTTCTGTCTCCCCCTCACGCGTTTGCCATCTCTTGGAATCCAGTCAGTTACCCTTAATGACCACCGGTTATCCTGCCGACGTGCTACGTTCCCGGCCCATATCCATTTCTTCTTCTTGATTTCAACTATGATGTCCTTAACCCCCGTTTGTTCCCTGACCCACTCTGCTCTCTTCCTGTCTCTTAAAGGGGTCATGAAGCACCCCTTGGGCTGATTGAAAAAACACATCCTGCGGAAAGCTGACACGGCTATGAACTGCTCTGCCAAATATTACAGTCGTGCGCGCCGCGTAATGGCCACAAGCGGAGCGCGAAGTTGCCGTTTCTCCAGGCACCCTCTTTTCAAACAGAGGCCGGTTCTCACTCTCGTCGGTGGGCGGGGCGTCTGTCCGCTGTACGTCGCAAAGACATAGCATGCTTATTGGCCGATAGCCGACGTAAATCGAGAGCGGCGTTCGGATCAGATGCACTTCTTGCCGCGGAATGCCGCCACTTGCCGGCGCCGCACTCGCGCAAGCGAATCACAGCGGGAGAGCGATCGCGTTTCATGGCGCGCGCTGGCGTAACTTCTTTCCCCCATGCCATCCCTCCCTGTCTAGCTTCCAGTGCGCTCGTCGGCACGAGAAAAGAGAGAAAGCGCTGGGAGCGTGCGCCAAACCCCCGTAACTCCGCTGATTCTTGACGGATTCGAGAAATTTTTGCGGCAATCGATTCGGGAGGCAGTACACTCCGATACTGAGGCCATTAGATCATTACTTGGAAAAGTGGTTCATGACCCCTTTAAGGTTACACCTATCATTTTCCTTTCCATCGCTCGCTGCGTCGTCCTCAATTTAAGTTGAACCCTCTTTGTAAGTCTCCAGGTTTCTGCTCCGTAGGTAAGTACCGGTAAGATGCAGCTGTTATATACCTTCCTCTTGAGGGATAGTGGTAGATTACCATTCATGATTTGATAATGCTTGCCGAATGAGCCCCAACCCATCCTTATTCTTCTAGTTATTTCACTCTCATGGTTCGGCTCCGCGGTTACTACCTGTCCTAAGTAGACGTACTCCTTTACAACTTCCAGTGTCTCGCCACCTATCGCAAAGCGATGTTCTCTGCCAAGATTGTTCCACATTACTTTAGTTTTATGCATATTAATTTTCAGACCTACTCTTCTACTTTCCGTATCCAGTTCAGTAATCATGAGCTGCAATTCGTCTCCCGCGTTACTCATCAATGCAATGTCGTCAGCGAATCGTAGGTTACTGAGATACTCTCCATTAACTCTTATCCCTAACTCTTCCAAATCTAGGGCCCTGAAAACCTCCTGTAAACACGCGGTGAATAACATTGGAGAGATCGTGTCTCCCTGCCGTACGCCCTTCTTTATTGGGATTCTGTCGCTTTCTTTATGGAGGACTATAGTGGCTGTGGATCCGCTGTAGATTTCTTCCATTATGTTTATATAGGCTTCGTCGATGCCTTGATTCCGCAGTGCCTGCATGACTGCTGATGTCTCCACCGAATCAAATGCCTTCTCGTAATCTATGAAGGCTATGTATAGGGGTTGGTTGTATTCCGCGCATTTCTCTATCACCTGATTGATAGTATGAATATGGTCTATTGTTGAGAATCCTGTACGAAATCCTGCCTGGTCCCTTGGTTGATTGAACTCTAATGTTGTATTAATTCTGTTAGCAATTACTTTTGTAAATAGCTTGTAGACAACCGACAGTAAGCTTATGGGCCTGTAATTTTTCAGGTCCTTGACGTCCCCTTTCTTATGGATCAAGATGATGTTGGCATTCTTCCAAGATTCTGGTATCCTCCCCGTCGAGAGGCACTTCGTATACAGGGTGGCCAGTTTCTCTAACATAATCTCTCCACCGTCTTTCAACAGGTCTGATGTTACCTGATCCTCACCAGCTGCTTTGCCTCTTTGCATTCCCTTTAGGGCTTTCTTTACTTCTCCTGTCAATACTGGTGGGATGTCAGATTCCTCTGCGCTATTACTTCTTCTTACGTTATCATCCTGAATGCCTTGGCTGCTGTACAGATCCCTGTAGAACTCTTCCGCTACCTCAACTATTCTATCCATATTGTTTGTGACCTTGCCTTCCTTGTCCCTTATTGCATACATCTGATTTTTGCCTATGCACAGTTTTGTCTTCATAGCTTTGAGGCTTCTTCCGTTCTTTAGAGCATGCTCAATTCTCTCCATATTATACTTTCTTATGTCGGCTACTTTACGCCTATTGATTAACTTCGAAAGCTCCGCCAGCTCTATTTTGTCTGTTGCATTTGAGGCTTTCATAGCTTGACGTTTCTTAATGAGGTTTTTCGTCTCTTGGGATAGCTTACCAGTGTCCTGTCTAACGACTGTACCCCCGACTTCCACTGCACACTCCTTGATGATACTAGTCAGATTATCATTTATTGCGTCAACGCTAAGGTCGGTTTCCTCGGTTAAAGCCGCGTACCTATTCTGAAGTGAAACTCTGAATTCCTGAACTTTCCCTCTCAGAGCTAGTTCATTAATCGGCTTCTTGCGTATCAGTTTCTGCAGTTGGGGAATATGGCATCGGCTCTAGAAACGCCAGAGGGGAGTTACTAGTAGAGTTTGCAGAACGCAATAATTTACGCATCTTGAATACCTTCTACAGAAAACGGGCTACTCGTAAGTGGACGTGGAGGAGTCCTAATGGCGAAACTAAAAATGAAATAGACTTCATAATGTGCGGCCACCCGGGCATTGTACAGGATGTGGAAGTAGTTAACAAGATCCGATGCAGTGACACGCAACTCATTCCGTCCCAAAACACACTGCCCCCCCCCCCCCCGCCGTTTCATTCGCGCACGTACTTGTTTCCCGTATTTCGAAAGTATGCAGCTGTTCACATGCAGCGTACTTTCAGTTTCCTGTTTCTCGTCTTCCCTTGGCGGGCTTGTTCGAGCGCGGTGTATTCGAAGCGAGCCTCGTGACGAATCGCTCGCATTACAACAGAAATAAGAACGAGAGGGTGGAACGACACGACTTTTTTGTTTGTTTGTTTGTTTGTTTGTTTGTTTGTCGCAGCGGAACTACAATCTCCGTATCCCGGAGAATCGTTCCTGCTTACTTGTTTCTTTTTATTTTTTGTTCCCAGTGAGCTGCTGGGCTTCGTCAGCTGTCGTTGTGGTGCTGCGATTTAGCATGGTGCCCCCGATGTCTATATATACCACGCGAATACAAATTCCTCGCCTCGGGCCAAAGCCCAAGCCAAGGGCAAGCAAAGCCGGCAGTGTATATAGCTCTCTTAGAGGAAACCGAATTGCCCATGGCCCTCTACCGTCGTCGACGTAATACGGACGGGGTGGCAGGCCTGCCTGGCTGCCTGAGCTACCGCGAAGTGGCGTCCAAAAAGGAAACAAAACGACGCGCCCGGGCCTTTTTTCAACGCGCCTGTATGGCTCGCTTTCGTTTATTTTTATGTTTGCACGCTACTCTGTCTCGCTCGTTTCTCAATTCTCGCGAGGCCCCAGATATAGATTTATTGTCTTCTCCGAGCGTCCGCAATGTTTCTTCGGGTCTGGCAATCTATAGGCTTCTTTTTCTGGTTGCCTCCGCCCACAGACCCCGGTTGTTTCCTTCGAGAGAACGTTCTGGAAATGACGGGGGAACTCCCCTCGAGTGCTGTTGCCTTGTTACTTTTCTTCTTCTGTTTCACTACGGCCATAGATAGGTCGCGTTGTTTTCAACTATACCTCCAGCATCGGGAGAAAGGGAAGATAAAACAGAAAAATACCCCCCCCCCCCCCCCATCCGTCTCGTTTCGCCATTCACCTGTTACGGCCAGCACAGAGGCGGGCAATAGTCAATACCCACGCTAACCAAGTCTGACGCCATATTACAGTATAGTCGGTTAGGGAGCATTGCCGAGAACGATGGCTTTGTTGCATGCCGCGATTTCCTTCTGTTTGACGAGCGCGTTACAATGACTTCCGTGTTCCTGGCTTCCAAAGAATCTCCCTTAATGACCGATGGTTGTCCGTAAAGGGGGTCGTAACTTCGGGAAAAGCTTTAACAGTCAGACTTACGCATCGTTTCCAACTGACCAACCTCTTCACCTTACTGCACTCAGAATTATTCGCTCACGACATAGAAATCGTTAAGAACACTGAATGCAAGCGTTGTGGATTGCTTGCTGCCTGTCTGCGGGTGCCTTCTGTAGGCGCGTAAGCACGTATGTATGTATGTATGTATGTATGTATGTATGTATGTATGTATGTATGTATGTATGTATGTATGTATGTATGTATGTATGTATGTATGTATGTATGTATGTATGTATGTATGTATGTATATATGTATGTATGTATGTCTGTCTGTCTGCACGCACGCACGCACGCACGCACGCACGCACGCACGCACGCACGCACGCACGCACGCACGCACGTACGTACGTACGTATGTATGTATGTATGTATGTATGTATGTATGTATGTATGTATGTATGTATGTATGTATGTATGTATGCATGCATGCATGCATGCATGCATGTATGTATGTATGTATGTATGTATGTATGTATGTATGTATGTATGTATGTATAATCAGTCCACGTGTTTTCACGTCCCTGCCTTCATTCATAGTGTAGTCGATGTTTGTGTAAATTGTGGCTTCTTTTCGCCTTTTCTTGATTCTTTGTCTCTTGTTTGTATAGTACATTCTCAATTCTTCTACCAATTTGTTTCTCAGGGGACACGGTTAGAATTTCTTAAGGCTAAATAATGAGCAGGTGTACCGAAAAAGACTGGGAAGATAAGTAATGTTGCGTGAACAATTTCGGCCTGTACAATATGTGAATGAACTGAAAGATGCCCGATAGCAAAGTAAAACTTCAATCGTACGAACTAGGTTGCATGGGGTTAAGTTCACTATAGCGAATGTTTTGCCGTCGTTGCAATTCCTCTCTGCTGACGAGCTCGTTAGTGTTGAAGTTTACGTTACCTTGCTTTTCAATCAGCAAAGGCACACGCGTACAGCGAGTAGTATCATACCTATAAAATATTCTTATCCTTGTGAAACTACAGACACCACTCGTCTTCAAGAATGTTCTTTTATTCCAGTCAACCGAAGCAGTTAAAAAGAATGAGCAGAGGAGCACGGGCGCCTGCACGGAGGTGCAGGTGCAGTAAACACGACAGAAACGAGGCAGTTTCAGAACTTGAGGCACGAAGTTTGATATGGGTTTATACATGTTAATGGCAAACATCATGCTTTTGCATCAGTAAAGCACCGCTGAATAAACCCCGAAATGTGCGCCTCAATAAACAAGCGCTGATGGAAATTCCCGATGCAGCATCGTTCCCGTAGTTAGTGATGTTTCCGAAGTTCTTCGTGGCTCATTAGTGGCTATACTTATTCTAGTGCAGCACTAATCTGAATGTTCACTAGAGTTCGAGAGGGCAACGCTTTAATAAAGGATGCGCAATGAAAATCAAACAGAACTTATTTACTCAGTACTAAAGCTCAAGCAGTACGGTTTCGGCTTTCGCAGGGAAGAGCGCCTCATAGGACTACGTCAACTGCTGTGGAGCTTGCGGTACTCCGCAGTGCACTTCGAAGGACTCAACTAGAGTCGCCACTGAAATGGGGCATATTTACAGACTCGAAGTCAGCCCTGCAGTTTCTGTCGTCAGCTTTACGTCGTGGTGCACAAGATCAATTAGTATTGGAAATAAGACAAACCTATCAGCAATTAAGAGACAGGGCATGACATAACTTTTCAGTGGCTTTCAGGCCACTGTGGCATTGACGGCAACGAACATGCCAATAATTCTGCAAAGAATGCTCATGAAGGTGGCATGCAGGAAGATATTCTATTATCACGAACCGACGCAGCATCAAAGATTCGCTCTCTCGCACGTGATCTAACGCATTCAATGTGGAATACGTCCGGTTTTCTGCATACCCGCCTCCACCGTCTGGATCCGTCACTTCAACTTCAAATTCCGTCCGGACTATCCCGATCCGAAACAACAGTCCTCTGCCGCCTGTGGCTTGGAGCGTCTTTCACGAACAGCTTTGCTTACCGAATCGGAGAGAGAGAGAGAGAAAGAGCAGAGGAAGGCAGGGAGGCTAACCAGAAGTTTGCATCCGGTATGCTACCCTGCACTGGGGTTGGGGAATACCGAATCGGAATGGCAGACAGTGCTGCATGCGCTCAGTGTGGCAGCGAGAAAACCATTGCGCACGTCCTGTGTCATTGCCCTCACTACAGCTCCCAAAGACAGCAGCTCTCAGCAACGCTAGCACGCCTCGATGACCAGCCGCTTTCGGAACAATCAATTTTGGAGTGCCGGAACGTTCTAGCTTCCAACCAGAAAGCGACGAAGGCGCTGCTCAACTTTCTCCGCTCAACCGACCTCGCTAAAGACTATGATGCTCCCGTGCTTGAGTGTGTGTGCGTTTTTTTTATCCTTTTTCCTTCCTTGCCTTTCTATCCCCCTTACCCCTTCCCCAGTGCAGGGTAGCAAACCGAAAAACTTCTGGTTAACCTCCCTGCCTTTCACCTAACCTTTCTCTTTCTCTCTCTCAAGCAGCACGGAGGCTGTTTACTGTCCTGAACTATTAAAGCAATAGCGCCAAAGAGCTCGTTTCGCAGAAATACCGGTGTCGGCGTCGGCGTCGTCGGTTGTGAGCGAAAAATCATTATCTTGACCATGACCGAAAAATCGAGAAAGATGCAAATAAAATAAATAATAAAGAACTTCGGCTCCACTGGGAATCGAACCCAGGCCGTCTATGTGGCAAGCAGGTGTTCTAACCTATAGAGCCACACTATTTCTTGAAGCTGCTTGGAAAAAAAAAACACTATATGAATGCCATGTAGGTGAAGGAGTCTCCTTTACGCATGTGATATTGCGTGGCAGAAGCGCAGAATCGCGCCAGGCGTCAAAGTATGCGAATTGCGCAAAGAGTGGGTGTTTTGAAGGCCCTCCCATTATAAAGCGCTCAGACATATTCCATCATCACCTGCAAAAGCATAAGCATAGCGAGCAGCTGCGTAGGTTCGCTTGTTGCCTTACGGACGCGTAGGGGGCCCTTCGCTGATTCGCAAAAGGAAGAATTATGGCGTAGTGTGCACTTCGCAACTGTACTTGCAGTAGGCATTCTAGGATAGTTTGAAACGGCCAAAGTTACGCGAACAGTCGTTCGTGTCCTTACGGCACGGTTACGCTATCGCGTTCTACTCTTGAAGGCGAGGCTCAAGCGTCCTCCAAGTTTTTTTCGCCTTCGGTTGAGACCTAACTGTTTTCATCAAGTAGGTTCCCAATATGCTTGTCTGTGGAATACCTGCACTGAATAACATTGACATAATAGCGTGATTTTGGGACGTAGAACCCAAACAAATATTATTATTAATTTGAATAACATCTACACGTTAGGCAATAGTGCTTAATATTTACGCATGACTCAGCATAACGAATCGAAAGACAGTTGACCTAACTTCGCAGAGGAGACGTTGCGTAAGCTTAGCACATTATTCGAACAAATATGCCAAGCTGTTCTTATTCTTCAATACTTTAGAGTATGCTCACATTGTTACGAGTCGTCTCCTTGGAGGAATCGAAGGACAAGCTGAACACTGCACGTCAGAAATATAAAACGCCAGATGAAACATATGTTTCATCCGTGCATACCAGAACGTTCCTCAATGTTCCCGAGTTAATGGATCGCAGCACATTCTGAATGTTTCTTCTACTATCCTGGCTCAACCTGAAAGTCTGCGAAGCCACTTTATACCCACAGCTCTCGTTCTATAAGTAGTTTCGTGGATCCCTATAATTCGTATAATGTGCACCGTGTATTTCCTTTTCCCGCAAGTCAACAGCCCACTCTGATTGCCCTGTGCGCACATGAAAAGTACCTTAGAAAAAATAACTTCCAGCACTCGCATTGTTAACTTTCGCGTACAGTCGTATACAGTAGAAAAGTCTCACGCTAGATGAAAGTAATTTTGCAGGAACTTGGAAAGTTGGAGAAGGAGGACAACTTTCATTTCTTTCTTTCCCTTTGATCCTTTTCGAGAAACCACGCGACCCCATTTCACTTGTAATTGTGACCAGCGTCAGTGTGCATAACAAAAAAAAGAAACAACTAAACATACGCAGTCACGTTAACAGATGTGCGCCGGATATTCCCCAGAGAAATAAGATAGCGGAACAAATTTTCTCCATTGAGAACCGCCCGCCCAAGCAGTTATGGTGATTCGCTAGAACCGAGATCTTATCAATTTTTGAAAAAAAAAAACAAGAGAGAAAGGATTCACTGTGCTTTCATAAAAATGTATCCAGTTGCTTCTTGCCCTCTTGAATACCGTGCCTTATTATCCCCGTCCAATTTCTTGCGCCGTCTCGCTATGTCACGTACAGCATCCAGTTTAATGAAGCCCTTCGCGGCACCCCTTGGATCTGGTTGCAACTCGCGTGATCAGCGACTGGCACCAAGTTATTTTTAGTGCTTTTATCTTTCCGTCACGTTTGTAATGAATTTCCGCGTAAACTGCCGGCTATTATCACAGACCGCGCTCGGAAGGGTTGTTTGTTAAAAATCTTCGAAAGACTTCATTCAAGAAAATTGTCTCGTTAATTGGTTCACGCAATTTTAATTCCGTGAACCAATGAGTCTATTTTTTTATTGCTGTTTTATTCTGGTTTTCACTTTCTGCAGAAACGAGAGTCCATTAGCGGTGACGGTTATGTCGGTTATTATGCGGGCTAGTGTTTTCTGGAGAGCATACAAATGCATCATACAAAGCATGCATGCAAGAAGTGGAATAAGAGAATAATAAAACAAAGAGCGCCAGCGTCATCTAAAGCCTCAAGCTTTTGTCACAATTTGCATAGTTTTGTTTCTTCACACCAACCTGCACGGATAATGATAATCCCATTACAAGCCATTACAAGTCATTACAACCCATTACAATCAAATTACACCCATTACTACTCTTGTGATTACTGATACCACCATAGCTAAAGAAGGCTTGACTACCTTAACGAAGAAAGTGAAGGGACAGATAAACTACCAGCTTCGTATTCTCTCGTCTTATCTAAATTATACACGTCGCTTTATTATCAGGATCAAAATATGCGGTAGAAACAAGCGCAAAGTGGCAACCGTTGGAACACAAATAAACTAGTAATGCCCGCCAATCTGCATGTTAACGTGATAGTGTTAAAGAGCTCGTTCCGCGGAAATTCCGGTGTCGGCGTCGTTGGTTGCGAGCGAAAAATCATCATCTTGTCCGCGACCGAAAAATCGCGAAAGACGCAAATAAAATAAATACTAAAACTCTTAGGTTCGAGTGAGAATCGTACCCAGGCCGTCTGCGTGGCAAGCACGTGTTCTGCCAAAGAGCTACGCGATTGCTTGAAACTGCTTCGGAAAGAACACTATACGAATATTATGTAGTTGAAGGAGCCTCGTTAACGTCTGTGATACTGCGTGGCAGAAGCGTAGAATCGCGCCAGGCGTCAAGAAATGTGAATTGCGCAACGAGTGGGTGTTTTGAAGGGCCACCCATTACAAAGCGCTCAGGCATATTTAATCATCACCTGCAAAAGCATCAACAAAGTGAGCAGCTGCGTAGGTGCGCGTGTTGCCTTACGGACGCGTATTGGGCCCTTCGCTGATTCGCAAAAGGGAGAATGGTGCCGTAGTGGACGCTTCACTGTACTTGCAGTAGGCGTTCTATGATAGTTTGAAACGGCACAGTCGTTCGTTTCCTTACGGCACGGTTGACGCATGCACCGAGAATTGAAGCGAGGCTAGCAGTTAAGAAGGCGATGCGCACGGGGCCCGATTACGCTATCATGTTCTACTCTTGAAGGCGATGCTAAAGCGTCCTCCAAGTTTTTTTTTTCGAGTCAGCGAAAGCGATATCGATTGAGGAATAATTTTGTGAACCACTGAAAATTTTCTCTAAATGAAAATAGATTTTCGGCCGAAGGAATTCCCAGTGAACGTGGCGTAATGGGCATGTACTTTGTTCAGAAGGAGGAAAAGCACGCACACGTGAATTGTGCAACGTATAACGCTTTCGTATACTTGCGCACACATTCTACCGACACGTGATCGGAATACGCGCCAGGAAGAGGAAACGACATCGTCACAAACGGCCAAGCATATACGGGCAAGACATTCTCACACAGGCGAGCGTGAGCGACAAACGTTTGCCTAGAAGTCGTGGCCGACGCACTCGCATCAGGCGGCAAACAAGGTGACGGCCTTCGCCGGCGGCTTGCCGTGATCGAGCCACTTTCTTGCGTGTCGAATGCGGGCTTGGTATCGCGTTGTTGCTTTTTTTTTTTAGCTTTGTATCCTTTTCATTGCACCTGTTTCCTTTTTTCCCCCCTTTCGGGCACGCACAACGCGCTTTGCTCGTAGCTCAATGCACTACGTCCCCTAGCGGCTCCAATCACGTCAGGGAAATAACGGGGTAAAAAAAAAAGTAAAATAAAAATAAAGCGAAGAAAAGCGAATATAGCACCAGCGACGTGTCCCTGCATTCGTGGCAGCGTTTTGGGGCTGCCCGCAACAATCTCCGCTCCGACTCGATGTCACTCGTTCGTGCCAGATATGTTCCGGCAGTCTTGTTTTTTATTACTTTCTTCCGTGTTCTACGATGTTCCCATTTCCGGAAATGCGCGAGTGATTCGTTTCCCCCCGTTTATCTGCGTTGTAAGCCCCCATCACTGTACGCTTGCGGGGTACAGAAGTAACGCAGGAGTTCGCGCGACAAGCAGCCGACAACGCTCATTTTAATAGCGGGTCTCAGGCGCGGGATTTGCGTGCGAGTAGCGGCGAGCGTGCGTGAAATGCGATAGCGTGACGACAATGACGGCAATTTGAGTCCGCTTGCGGGAGCGATGTTGAGTTTTTTTTTTCTTTTTTTTTTGTCCCCTCATTGTTTGAAGAGCTGTCGATCAATGAACGACTGGGCGTGTTTGACGGTGGCTGGCACTTTCTTCTTCGCGACTGAGCCTGCCTTTATACGAAGGCGATATTTTTTGCAGGTGGAGGACCGTACTTTGGGAAGAAATCTCTGAACACGAGCTCCTTTTCTTATCCTGAGACGTCGGGCTGCGCAAATCAAGCAAAACGAGCACCCTAACCTAAATTATGCTGTGCCTTTTTTTTTTTTTAAGACAGCGTTTGGTTTTCATTTCTTCTTTCTTTTACACCTACCCCAACTTTTAAAAAACGAAAGCAAAAAACTCTGTTACCTACGATACGAGAAGACTTCAATCATGCATTTGTTCTTTAGCGCGTATTCAGGCGCAACTGCTAATATTGGGCCTCATTCACGCTGACGTTCGCGTGCTGTTAGTACTTCATCAACTGTATGCCTTGGCTGGTAATGCGAGAAAGTTTTAGTAGGCTGGAAAGTTTTGGTAAGGCCTAGCAAACAGTTCAAATGTATGGACTTTTTTTTTAGTAAATACTGAACCGAAAGCTCACAGATGAGTACACGTTCATCTTCACGCTGTTTAAAATGCACCACAACAGAAAATCGGCGAATCACTGATTAAGAAGAAAAATTTTTGGTAATGTAATAGCACGAAAACAGAGTTTGAATTCACGAGAGTTCGCATTTGTAAATACCTTTTTGCGATTGGCTAACAAGGTTTGATAAATATATGTCCAACATCAAGATTTGCTGAAATTTTACCTTACGAACAATACAACCGCAAGACTTCATTGTGAACACGTACCCACATCCAGAAGTTTTTCCCAGAGAGTTGGTAATGTGCATACATTGTAAACAGAAATAGCGTTCACTAACTTGTAAATGTTTAAAAGGAAAAGAAAAGCAGTCGCAAACGTGCAAAATTATGATGGCGTTGAATGCGGAAAAGTGACCATTTGTGAAAAACTCTGTTATAAAAATTCATAGACTATCGAGGAAATGCGAACCTAGGGATTAACTTGGGAGCATTTTGATTCGTTGCGGCTATGCGTCCTGTGAAGAATGAAGCAAAGTTGAGAAAATCAGGTGTCGCGTGCGATACGTTTTTCTTCCTTTAATCTCTTCTTTCCGTCACAACAAAAAATACTTCCCGCAGAAAATAATGAACGAAATATCAAACATGGCAAAGACCATAAAAATCAGAGCAACTGAATTTTCGCCAGCCAGACACAATCCCAAGACCTGTTTCACGTGCGTAAGGACGGCTTCTGCAAAGGGAGAGACCGTCCTTTTCATTTCGGCGTCATTACCCCGTCTCATCCACAATGACGTCTTCGTCACGCGAGATCTCTAATGAAATGGGCATTCACTGAGTGAGCGCACGAGGTCCACCTTTGGTCTACCAACACCGCCACGACGCGCTAGAATGGAGTCAGAAAACCTACTCTCTCACAATGTCCTTGGCCCAAGGCCGGGCAATCCATTCTCAGAGCAGTGCGTGCTCCCCGGGATCTGCTCTAGGACAAACACAACGCATCGGGAGTGCAGACTCCGTGCTTGCCTTGCCGAGCGAAGCGAGAAAGGAATCGTGATCGCTGTTGGCGAGGAAAGTGCCAGGATCGCTGTGGAACACGAAACGCCGGCTGCCCGGGAGCGCCCAGGGCACGCAGCGAGCTCCCCTCCCGATCCCTGGGCGAACCCCCTTGCTCCCCCCCCCCCTTCCAACAACGTGCGGTGTCGAGAGAAATCGAACGGCTAATGGGCGAAGCTCACGGCCGCTCGCAAACCATCGAACGGCCAGCTGCTCTTTCGGTTGGCCCCCGCGTTGTTCCTTCGCCGCAGCGCAGCTAGCGCTGTAGGAATAGCTTGCCGCTCGGGCTTCTTCCAGTGACTTCTGGGCAAGAGTTCGATGTGTTACTTTGCTGCTACCGGTGGTGGTGGTGTGGTTGCAGTCGGTTGTTTCGCAAGCCGACGGCACGATTCTTCTTGTTGCCATTTATACTGTGGATATCGCCTTTCCGCCGCTCCTCGCGTTCTTGATCGACTGTCTAGTTCGTCTCAGTAGTTCTTCCAAACATTGTATCCCTCTCCTGTTCCTTTACATTTGTCGGCGTTGGAAAATGTATAGCGCATATATATATATATATATATATATATATATATATATATATATATATATATATATATATGCATAATGAAAACAGTAAATCAACCCAACAGAAGCAATTTTGGAGGTAGAAGCTCTATAGTCTTGTGGAAAATACCAATCCACTTAGACCATAACAAAAGCAACTTGCATGAGCCGGTAATATACAGAGAAGTTTATATTCGCTTACAAGGGAAAAAAAAACACATCCGCCACTCTATGCTAGTTTCTATCCTGAAGTCAGTTTTTCGCCAGTTTTGCAGTTATCTTGTTCCTTTCAAATCAATTCTGTGGGAGTCTGAGATCATAAAGGCGTCGTCAGCTGTGCTTTATGATCAACCTACAGGTTAGCCCAATGTTCCCGATATGTGATGGCCTCAGGGTTCGTTACCCCTACCAGGATAATCTCTTTTTTCTTTTCAGTTGAGAAGCTTGTAGGGCTCATGTTGTAACATTAGAGAGGTTTAGGCCTGGGGACCCAAGACACTGGGTTCCCAAACTGCGTTGGGTAGGCTGCTCTCGTGTACAGAGGAGCAGAAGAGTTTCAGAGTTGGGTCAAACGCAGGCGGCGAAAGGTCAAAACGCATCGGAGGCCGCACGTGGCGAAATTAAAATTATACAAGACGCAGGCCAAAGTGCATCGTGGTCCGCGCTGCGTCTGCGTCGTCTCGCTGGCGACACAAGAAGCCTCGGGACCCACGCTAGTTTTCGACATTTAGGTCTTGGGACAGCGCGACAGCAAGAGCCCATGAGTATGCTTGGGTTTTGCAGGCACCCTGGCGGCTCGCAAATTTCTTGGGTCCCCAATTCTAAATCTATCTATCTATCTATCTATCTATCTATCTATCTATCTATCTATCTATCTATCTATCTATCTATCTATCTATCTATCTATCTATCTATCTATCTATCTATCTATCTATCTATCTATCTTTAGCAAAGTATGATGAACCTCACTGACCCGTCATGACATGAATACCATGATATGCCTGTCGCGTACGTCCTGATACCATTTCTCTCGCAATAACGTGTGGTAAACACCCGCGTACCACAGCCCATGGTAGGGAGGCTGGAATGGGGAGTTGTGCTGAGCGCAGCGCGTTTCCCTTGCCAGACAGGGTCCCTCTGCACACCGATGCCGCCAGGGGCGCTAGTGCAAGGGGCGCTGCATGTGACAGCCGCCGCTGTCGCAGATTGTACCCGAATGGAAGTTAGCGCTCGGCAGCGCGGTGTCGTTTTTCTTTTCAGCTTTCAGCTAGTTTTAACGCGACAGCGTTAAAGAGCTCGTATCGCAGAAATTCCGCCGTCGGCGTCGGCGCCGTTAGTTGTGGGCGAAAAATCATCATCTTGTCCGCGACCGAAAAATCGAAAAAGCTTCAAATAAAATAAATAATAGAATGTTGGGTCCGAGTGAGAATCGAACCCAGGCCGTCTGCGTGGCAAGCAGGTGTTCTACCACGCAGCCACGCCTCTGCTTGGAGCTGCACTGAAAGTAACTTCCATGCTTTCCAAAAATGCGCGTCCTGTATACGGGTGTCACAGTACGAGATGTAATATCGCAGTAATATTGCGTGGTACACGCGTACATTGCCATCGGGCGTCACACCGTGTCAATATCATAACGACTTGGTGGTTTAAAGACAGCCACCCATTACAAAAGGCACACACATTACTGCGCGTATTCCCTTAAGGCCACGTAGTGGGTGCATCGCAAAATTCGAAAAAGTTTCTTGTTTAAAGTATGCTACCCATTGCATAAGGCATACACCTTAGTGCGCGCATTCTGTTAAACACTCGTAGCGTTCGAAGTGCGCACGAGGGGCAGGATATCGCTATCGCGTTCAACTCTTAAAGGCGAAGCTTAAGCGTCCCCCTATTTTTTATTGTACATGGGTCATGGATTATTGAGCTGTGAGGATAATGTCCTATGAAGCGAAGAAGAAAGCTGAACGTTCTTGCTTCATTCCCGACTGCAGCGTTGGGTACAGGTAGGGGTCTGTGAAAGTTAGAAAAGCTCGAATAACAAATCAAATGGTGTTCTCTTTGATTCGGTACTGGAACCGAATAACACATTATCGAAATGCCGAACATTTTTTTATTAATTAGCACTGGCGGAAAAACCCCAAAAGAGCAACACATCGGAACATCGAGGCCGCGCCTTTCTTGTTTTAATTGTTGGATTGCCAGGATACATGCATGCAGCCGAATTTTGCATGGGACTATCGATGCCGCACTAATCACAGATGGTGGTGCTTATATTTAAAGCTTTACTGTCGCCAAGCGATAGTGTCCTCAATCTGCTATGCTCATCATGAGATTCCTGATGTTGATTCATCGAACACTGTTTGATTTTTATGCCTCAGTTTTATTTAAAAGTTGGCGACAAAGTACCGCCTTGAATTCTGAAGGAACCGCTGTATTCCAATGTACAGTTACAAAATATCTCGTAGGCTGTCACTGCTTATACGAGCTTACCTCAGTTTACATAACTGCGGCATTTGTTTGCTGGTTAAAGTTAATATTAATGTTCCTTGGTTAATGTTTGTGACTATTTGTTTCAAATAAAATATTGTTGAACTATAGAACTGTTTTGCAAATTGTTGCCTTTTTCTAACAGTATTCGAATAGTATTCAACTGGCATTCGATTCGGTTCAAAATTTACTATTCGCACAGCCCTAGGAACGGGTTGTCCACAGAAAAAGCATCTTTGTTTCAAACACTGGCTTGCAAAAAAAAAAAAAAAGACAGAAAAAGGAGCTGTTTGAGAAGTGGGCTCGTGCGATACCGAGAGCTGATGCTGAAGAAGTGGTGCCCGCCTTGTCTATTACATCGCGGGATATGTGACAAGAAAGCAGATTCTTTGCATTAATGAGCCTTCTAAAGCAACTTGCCACATCACTAAAGAAAATGGGACCCTAAATCTGCCGGCGCGTGCCTCTTGGCAGTGGGACCATGGTGGACTCCTTCATCCATCAGGCACGCTGCACGACTTGATTCAGTCGGTTGAAAACAAGCTGACAACTTTTTTAGCACAGCTCGCCTCCACGCACAGTCCGCTGCAGACGCGTGGCAAAAGATCGGGCAAACGTCACAGGTCGGCTGCAGTGAGCATAGCATTACGTTAACGCGATCTGTTGGACCCTTTTATTGCTTAAATCCGACGCACTTCTTTTAAAAAGGAGTCAGCCAAAAGGAGGAAGAAAATAAAACCAAGCGGCCTAAGCCCTGTGTTCTGTAGAAAATCTTTTATTGCACAGTTCAAATAAACTTGCTTCGTGTACGAATGTGTTTTCTTTTCAACTAATTTTCCCCCTGCCGACAAAACGTACACATGGCGTTTTGACCAGAAGCCAGTGAATATTAATGGGTCCAAGTACGAGAGCAGGAAAATGTTTAATAATGGGAATAAGCATTCAATATGAATTCAATATGTTGCAGTGATGCGTAATAGCAATTGGTAAAATGGCAGGACAAAAAAAAAAAAAACACGCTGCTTAAAAGTGGCTCGCCCGAAGTGCCTCGAGCGATACTACTCTGGCGCGTGCAGTGTTACTCGGTATGCAGCCTGCTACATGACAATGAATACGAACGCTATTTTTAAAAGAGGAGATAAAGTCAACCCTTTATTAGCGCACTCGCTGAGAAAAAAAATGGCCGCGTATCTGCGTGCTTCGCTGCAAATGTCGTCGAAAGACGATAGTCTTCTGCCGGCCGTACTACATGAGTCCTCCTCCTCTATGTTGAATCGCCGCATCTGGCTCATAACGTCGCATTTGCAGCGCAGCCCAAGAAACAGTAGCATTTTCAGCGCAGCCTAAGATACATAGAATTACGTATCTATGTATTTTCTATTAAAGGAACACATCACCTAATACTTATGTATTGATGTTGCGCCTCAGATATGCGTAATCTTTGCTTTTTGATCGACAATGTCCACAAGTATGAACGGCGCTACCAGTTCAAGATGGCTTGGCGTTCAGAAAGTGGCTAAACTTTGGCCGGTGACTCCATCGGGAGACAGACGGACAAACAGAAAGACCAAAAATTTCTGCCTTTAAGTTCCCCAAGAAAGACTATCTTCTTTAAAACTATTTACGTTGGAAAGTGTAGCACGGAAAAAATAGCGCGAGCCATGTCCGTCGGACGCAGCAAGGCTGCGCTGTACGTCGTCTGCTCAACACCACGCGCCTCCGCGTGCAGCGCCCCTGCGGCATCGGTGCACTTTGGGGACAGGCTTCCAAGGCGGTTTTTCACACCTCCCCGCTCTAGCGATCCTACCCATGATACGTGGGCCGTATATATACCGCTGTCCCAGCTAACTTGGACCAAGGTTTAAAAAAAAAAAAAAACCATGCGCTCTAAGAAAGTTACTCCTACTTTTTATTAGCGGTAGTCGTGTGTACATACAACCCGTATTTTTTTCATGACTAAACACTAATTAGTTAATTAACTTTAACTAATATACAACAGGTAGAACTTTCCTAGAGCACATGGCTTTTTTTTTTAAAAAATCTTGGTCCAAGTTAGCTGGAACAGCCGGTATATATAGCGCGTGAGTGCGTCTGCCGTCTAAGAAACACTGCCTCGTGAACTTATCACTTATCATTACTCTTCCCAACATTAAGAAACGCTGTTAAAGGAGTGTACCCGGAAGTTCGGCTTAATGGTGGTCATAGCGCACAGGAATCGCGTCCATTATCTCGAGCGCAGTACGCGCAGAAATCTGTGGGCAACGCTAAGTGAATCTGCCCAAAAATAATGTCTTGCTTTAAGCTGTTTTTGCTTCTGGATGTATGTACTAACTCTATAACTGCAGCACCATCAAGCGTGAAAACCCTGAAAGGCATGCCAGTAATGATTGTGTCAGACGAAACCCAAGCCGAAGTGCCCGAGAACTTTCTTGTGCAACCCTATACATGGGACGCTCATTCATATATATATAATCCCCACATTTCAACAAAACTGAAATCCTTAATCACGGCTTTAACGGAAGTTAAATAACAAATAAAATGTAGGGTACCTCTTATACATGAGTGTCATTAACTCTTTGTTGTTAACGCGTGAACTTATTCAACGAGAAACATGAGAAAGTCGGCACGGAGTTTCTGAGCGAAACGAATGTTCCGTAAGTGTTCGCTTGCCGCTTTTGGAGACCACAAAAAGCTAAGCTAACCAGTGTCATGACGTTAACGTTCCGATCAGTACCTTCTGCAGCGGCACGAAAAGCGAAGAGATTAATGATACATGTATACGATGTAAACAGATTTGCAAGACTTCAACATTATTCATAAAGTTGAATAGCGTGCTTGTTAGCCTGGCGTGCTTGTCGCAGTCTCTCTTGCGTAACTATGACTAATTTTAAATACAAAAAGATTTGTACGGTTCGCGGAAGATAGTGAGTGGCAGTCGGCTATTATAAAGGCGATATTACGACGATAAAAAATAGAACAAAGCAAACGAAACGAGTAAATTACCGTTTAAATTAAGATCCATCCATGACACCTCCATCAGGAAAGCATAGCAACAAATTTAATCATGCTGAATGTTTATAGTACATGTTTGTTGATCGTAGTTCGTCTTCATGCGAGATTCTCTCAGACTGAATTTCGTTAGGCTTTCGCTGACATTTTTTTTCCTGATAAATGAGCACGTGAAGCAGCTGCATCTGCAAAAAAAGAGACTAACGTAATCTCGAGAGTCCATGCGCCCAGTTTATACAGTTCTTTTGTTGTTAATAATTATCAAGCGGCCCTAACTAGTTTCCTAATAGAAAACTAAAACACTGTACCGTCATCCAGTTTCCCACAACGAGCTAATCAGCAGCTTAAAGTAATGCAAGCGACTAATTCTACAGAATGTAGAGGAGGGACACTGCTACAGCTAAATTTTTCTGAAGATATTAAGGAATAATTATTATCGCGGCATTCCTGTGCCGATTCCGGCAATCCCGCATCGTTGAGTCACTATCACCCCGGATGTTTTGAACGCAAGTACGGATAAGTACAGTTCGGTCTCGTAGTAATGCAGGAGTATTTGCATTACGCTGTAAAATATAGCAGCTTCGCACTAGGGGTGCCGAGCCTGAAGGAAGTACGGAGCTGGGCGGGCTTTTATTGCGATAGCAATTATATGGACAGTCTCGGCTGGATTTTGCCGTCGCCGTCGCCGTCGCCGCCGTCATGCACCGTATATGTATAAGTATGTATATATATATATAAAAGCCCCAAAGAAAAACAATTCAGAAAAATGCTTCCGAAGCGCGGAATCGAACCAAGGACCTCTTCCTCCGCAGCGAGTGGCGCTAGCCACTACGCCACGAAACGCAGATCCTCGACGTAGCCAACGGCGAGCGTTATATACACACCGTTTACCACTGGAGGGACACAGAGACGGCTGCGCTTATAAGCGTTTCTTCATTACCAGCGAGATGGCGTTAGGAGCGCGACAGGCGCATTTAAAAGTCGTCGGCGAGCTCGCTCGCTTCTTATACTTGCGCATGGAGAACTTTGCCCTTCCGCTGTCTGCTCGCGCGGTTTTCTTGTGCTGAGGTGAAGAGGGATGTTTCACGCTTTCACCGTGATTTCCGCGCTCATGTTACGGAGCGTACGAAAGCCACTCGAGCTCAAGGGACGCCGCTAAACGAACAAACAGAAGATGAGCGCGAACTATCAAGTGCCACTGCTCGACGCTTGAAACACGCTAGTTTCCTTCGCTGCTTCGGCCGCCTTTGCAACAGAAGCGCTGTTCAAACAGAGTATCCATTGGCGAGCCTCACTTCATATAGCATTAGTTTCTTGCTATCGCATTCATTGCTTCGGCCTTGCGGCGAAACTGTGACTTTTTTTGTTTCTCTTTATTTTTCTGTTTCTTCTTCCTCTTCTGTTTCTTTGTTTTTTCTCTCATGTCTGTTTTTTTCTGTCTTTTTTTCCGTTTATTTCCATTTCTTTCTTCCTCTCTGTCTTTCCATTTCCTTATCTTTTTTTACCTCTCTTTTCACGATTCTCTCTATTTCTGCATTTCTCTCTCTCTCTGTTTCTCTCTTTCTCATTCTTTATATGCTATGCTTTACTCTCTCCCGTCCTTTTCTCCCTCACCCTCACATCTCTCCTCCTCAGCCCCAATTCCGCTTTCTACACCCCCCCCCCCCTACCATACGATACCATACTAGGCTATGCTGTGTTCTGCCAGGGTACCCGAGTAGTTCAGACGCTCGTCTTGGAATCTCGTGTAGGCGGGTTCAAATACCGTCGCCGCATAAGGAATTTTTTTAGCCAGGATTTTCTCTTTCTTTAGATCTCTTTCCTTCTGTCTCTTTCTTTCTTTCTCTCTCTCTCTCCCTTTCTGTAGTCGTTCTCTCCTCTCACCCATCAGAGTTATTACAGGCAACGCCGGAGAAATCGGTGGACGTGTTTTGGGAGCGAAGCAGAAGATGAAGAAGAGGACGAAAAGAGCGCGTGTCGATTTATGATGACGATAGTTTCTGTTCGCACTACACGGCAGAACGAAAAGTTTAAGAGCTCCGCTCTTAATGTTACGGTAAAAGACCTGCAACAAAAGAATATATATATATATATATATATATATATATATATATATATATATGTATATTTCACATTTAAAACAAGCAGTAAGCATTGATAGTCAGAGATGTGGAAGCTCACTGATCCGGAAACACACCGCTTCAATACCCACTAAAGCGCAGCGGCCTTCTCGGCCCTTTTTGTCCCAAAGCGCGCGCAACGACGCACGAACAAAAGCACATAAAGAAGAAAGAGAACTCAATGCAAGCGTATAGGCTGGTCGAGCCACTATAGACGAGAGACATCTCGCGTTTCAGGCAGCGCTGGTTCTCCAGCAAGCGGAGCAGTTGACTGGAAACGAAGGGGCGAGACGAAATTCAGTACGCTGAAAAGGGTAGGGGGACGGGAGGGGGGGCGCATGCCACTTGTGACAGGCAGCTAGAGCGCCGGAGCCTTGCATGCATCCCTGGCAACGGAAGCAAAAGGGAAGCCATCGGAAAATGAGGCTAAGGGACACGTGCCAGCGGTGGTCGTTCCGGAGCACGTTGCTCATTTCCAGGAAGCAGGGTAACCGGGATTCGGGGGCAGGTATAGGAAGGAAGGAAGGAAGGAAGGAAAGGAAGGAAGGAAGGAAGTAAGAAGGAAATAACGGCAGGGAAAAAAGAAAAAAAAGAATGGGGATGCCGGCAGTATTGAAGAGGGACGCGTGCGCCGCTGCCTGACGCCGGAAGTGCACTCGGCTCGTTTCCCCCTGCCCGCGTGCATAATGGTCTAACTGCATTTCGCTGCTGAGGGACTGGACCGGCGCGAAAAGGGTGGATGCGCCGCACACATACGGAAATAAAGGTCGGCCACCTCCGGCTCGCTCTATTGAATGTCTCCCTCCGCGCGTCACATTCCTGTATCCTGACTCACTGTAACCTGAGGTGCGTTAGGGGAAAAAAAAGATAATAGGATATTCAGTGTAACGTTAGTCAGACGAATAGGTTTCGAGCTTATAGATCTCTCTGCTGTGCTTCCCAATACCCTTTCGCATCTTGGCCATTGCTTCCCGAATTTTTACGTCTCTCTCCTTTTCATAGTACGCTCCCGTCGGAAAGGCACGCCGATAGGACGCGCCGTCCCCTCACCGGGCGGTCGCAGCGAAAGGAGCTTCTGCTTTGACTCACGCTATTGGAGCTGAGCCAATTAATTAGATGGTGCCCACGGAAGCCTTTGTAGTTTGTCTCCCGGGAGACTGTGGCGCTGACCAGCGGGAAAACGAAAACAAAAGAGATGGGACGCCCCCGAGAAAAAGATGCGATGAAAAGCATTCGAGGTATTTGGGGGGCCTGTTGCCAGGATGGTATTGTTGCTTCTCGGGAACGCAAGGACTAACAAGTCCTCTTGGAGGTATGGCACCGCGGAAACGCTAGAAATAAAAAAAGTCACAGTTTCACCGCAAGGGCGAAGCAATGAATGCGATAGCAAGGAACTAATGCTATACGAAGTGAGGCTCGCCAATGGATACTCTCAGTTTGAACAGCGCTTCTGTTGCAAAGGCGGCCGAAGCAGCGAAGGAAACTAGCGTGCTTCAAGTGTCGAGCTGTGACACTTGATAGTTCGCGCTCATCTTCTGTTTGTTCGTTTGGCGGCGTCCCTGAGCTCGAGTGACATTCGTACGCGCCGTAACTTGAGCGCGGACATCACGGTGAAAGCATGAAACATTCCTCTACCCCTCGCCACGAGAAAACCGTGCGAGCAGACAGCGGAAGGGCAAGCTTCTCCCATGCGCAAATATAAGAAGAAGCGAGCGAGCTCGCCGACGACTTTTAAATGCGCCCATCGGGCTCCTAGCGCCACCTCGCTGGTAATGAAGAAACGCTTATTATCGCCTGCTGTCTCTGAGTCCGTCCAGCGCTAAATGGTGTGTACATAACGCTCGCCGTTAGCTACGTGGAGAATCTGCCTTTCGTGGCGTAGTGGATAGCGCCGCTCGCTGCGGAGCAAAAGGTCCCTGGTTCGATTCCGCGCTTCGGAAGCATTTTTCTGAGTTATTTTTCTTTGGGGCCTTTATATATATATATATACATACTTATACATATACGGTGCATGACGGCGGCGACGGCGACGGCAAAATCCAGCCGAGACTGTCCATATAATTGCTATCGCAATAAAAGTAAATTTTGCTTTGTTGGGAAGTCCACGCGGAAACTGTGGCATCTTTGTTAGCCTCGGTAGCGGTTCGTCTCTCTTTACTTTTCACGCCAATGGCACGAAGAAACCAGGGACAAACAGTACAGGGATCGTGTATTTCGTTAGCTAGGCGCTTAAATGTTCGTATAGGGAGCCTCAAATGGCGCTGAGGTGTTGGCTTCCTAGAAAGCGAAGGCACTCAGCAAATACCGTTCCGCTGTGCTATTTATCTCTGCTTCTGCACTGTTTCTGGGCGGTTATCCAGCGCCTAAGCGGTTATCCACCGCTTTTATCCACCGCTTACACTACCTTTCATGCATTAGCAGGCACTGTGTAGCTCTGAAAAGATCTGCTCTGCTGGTGGCAGAGCAGTTAGCCCCGCAAATATAGTGTTTTACGTATTTTGGCTTACACAAGTTGTTATTTTGTTACTCATTGGCAGTGAGGGGTGCGCTCGAAAGGTTCGGCCCTTGTTAATTTTATAATAGAAAGAAATATTAGGGCGGTAGATAAATTTGGCAGAATCTTAATACCACGACCAAGAGGAAGAGAAACGAATAAAACGTTTCCAGAAGCATATCTTCAAACTGTTAGGAGTGTATGGGCGAAAGTAGGTAGCGCTTAACTCACTCCCTCTAAAAAATTGGGGAAACAAACGCCTTACATTCAGCAAGCTCTATGAGATGCATACATAGCGATCATCAACAGCATCATCATCACAATCAGCATCGCTGTCTTGTTCATAGTACATCCCGTGGCAGTAAAGCTTTGAACAGTGCCTAGAGCAGTTTCTCGTTGCTCGTCTTCTGTTTTCGCTCACACCTTAGCATACATCGATAGCAGAACATCGCCAACCAATAAGATCGATGTTAGCTTGTGACAGCTTATGGTGATAGCCACAGAGAGCCTATGAAGACCATAGTAGCTTGTGATGAACCTATTGGCTATCACGCATTGGCCGCATTTTACGAACGTTCGTCTTCCGGCGGGAAACACTGTTGTGGATGTTTTCATACGTCCTGCTGCTGCGGCATAGCAGTGAACCAATATTTCTTTTTGTAGTCGATGTACCTACATTAACACAGATTCATGACTAATTCAGTTACAGATTTCAAGATGATCAGCGGTGCTAGTAAATGAAGAGTGAATGCGGCGACGAGAGGTTATCTAATTCGTCAGCTCTTTCAAACAGTCTCCTTTCGCGGGACGTCGATATGTCTGATGTATCCTGTGTGAAGCACACGGTATCGACGCCAGTTTTCTTTATCAGTCCAAGTTTGCATACAATGATAAACATAGCATTTCTTTCTTTAACATATTGAATTGCTGTTGTCTGTTTCGGTATCACTAAATCGTTAAAGAAAGAGATGAAAAAACACGAACTTCTATTTTACTCAGTAAGCTTACATCTATATGACACGGACGGCAATAAACAGTGCCATTCTACGTGGACTGACTACCAGAAAAAAAAAGAGAAAAAGGTTAGGCGACAGTGAAAAAGAAAATAGGGGCCTCACACGATCAAAATTCCAGATCAGTCAAACCGCGTCGGCCGCTCGTGAGCACAGACTATTCCGACGAGATTAAATCTTCTTTTCGCTACAAAATACTGCCTGTACCATGCCGGCCATAGCTGAGCAAGAGAGAAAAGCATGGAATATAATAGTGAAGCTGACCTAGGTGAAATTTAAACGATATAATCGGTGAAGACTTAACTCACGTGTCTAGCACTAATAGCAAAAAAAATAATAATAATAATAAAGGTTTCTGCTTGATTACACGCATTTCCAACGCACCCCATTTAGTTAAGGCGATATAGCACAAAGCATAATAAAGCCTCAGAAATATCGCAGCGTGCGAGCACGGTATGTTGAACTCGGAAGTGATCGATCGTTGTAGGGTATATAGGATTGTGCGCTGTGCTTATCTATTGTGCTTGCGGCCACAATTTCTTCTTTTGTATTTACATGTAGCGTGATTACTGCCGGGAGCATTAAAATTTCCTTTCACTGACGAGAGCCTATACGTTCACGACGAGGAGCATAAATTAAAAAAAAAAGGAGCCCCGTTCGAGAACGATCACTCCGAACGATTTTAGCGAGCTCGTTATAAGGTACAGGAGAATGCAGGAAAGCGAATGTGTGCAAGGTATTGTTATAATAATAGCGAAATAAAAAAAAATGAACGAAAGTGCGCTCCAATTCCGTGCGATCTGTTAACGCGGTCTGTAAAACACGTTGCTATGGTTTATATCATTCCTCTGTGAAAGTTTCGCATAAATTATGTAAATACGCTTCCGAACCAGAAGTTTCTTTGTTCGCACTCGCGCTGTAATTTCCTGCCGTATTCATGAAAGTAATGGCTCCTGATAATGCTGTGCTCAAATTCAATGGGAAACACTTTGATTGTCGTATCGCGAGACAAGAAATTTCACGCTGACTTATTAAACCGTACGTCGCTCAGTGAAGGCTGGTGATGTTAAGCATCCCAATAGCCTGCAGGCTTACGACTCCAAATTTCCAGTATGTAGTATTAATAAACCGAAAAGAAAAGCAAATGCATTCAGAACAGACTGGGCTGTTTCCATATATATGAGGCCCCAAAGGCGTCCTCTGCATTGCGTACGTGTGGCTACGATTAAACCGGCGTGGCCCCTGATTGCGTGTGAATGGAAAACACATCGCTTGTATTTGTCAAGAAAACATGTCGGTGGAAATCCCGGCCGCGGCGGCTGCATTTTCGATGGAGGCGAAAATGTTTGAGGCCCGTGTACTTAGATTGAGGTGCACGTTAAAGAACCCCAGGTGGACAAAATTTCCGGAGCCCTCCACTACGGCGTCTCTCATAATCATATCGTGGTTTTGAGACGTTAAACCCCAGATTTTGTTATTATTAACATGTCGGTGGAACTTCTGTACACGTGTTAGCTTGTTCACGACTATCGAGGACACTGTAGTGCTGGTTGTGCAAACTTGCAAGAATAATTTGCAAGGGTATGTACAGCTTCGACCCTACAAAACATGACATAGTGAGCGCTCTCAGGTAAACATTTTGCAGATTTAAAATACATACAGTGTATAATATATAACCAGTAATGTTACTGTAAGAAAGTGCTTTTTTTTACTAAGAAGAAAGTTCCTGTCGCAATCAAGTTAACTTCGAGGGATGTTTAGAAACTCACAGTATCTTATCGTTATCTTCAGGCCGCTTGCTTACGAGGTTTAAGTATACGCGGCTATTTGTTTGCATAATAATTAGGGTCCAGAAATGTAATGAAATGAAATTACGTTATGCATGACTGAGAGACCGGCTCAGCACACAATAAGCAAGACACGAGCACGAAGATGTTGTTGAGACTCAAATCAGTGATAGCTCGCTCCCTGTTTCTACCGGATTTCGATGTATCAGCCTGAACGACATGCTATGCAGCGCTGCTACACCACTCAATTATCACGCCAGGCCATCTCTATCTAGCAGGTTCCCGTCGCGCTGCACTTGCAATAGTACGCCTGTGGTTTTTTCTATCTACTTTGCCCCCCTCTGTTACGCCACACTTCCGCCCAACGGGACTGCCAAAACACCAGCGGCGCGCGAGAAGACACGTAGACGGCATAACCGCCATCGCATTTCGATAATTAACTTTGCCTTTTCCCGATAGTGGACGCCATTAGAAGCAATTCCATTGTGCCCCGACACACTATGATTCTTGGCGCCCGAAGCTCGCCTGCTGGCCCGTGCCAAAAGAGGGCGCAAAAAACAACAAAAACAGCAAGCTTATATGGCCCGCTGTCTCTTGCGCTGGTTCCCAAAACCCCACCATGCCACATCCTCCTCTCCGCCTCCTCTCCACCTCCTCTTCGCCTACTTCAGCAGCAGCTCGGCCACTCTTGCTATCCCTCGCCGGTTCGTCGTCCCTAGGGCCGAAGAGCAGCAGCGCTGTGCAGTAATGCGAGGATGCGGCCTTGCGCGCTTGCCGGCTAGCCGAGGAGCTTTCCTCGACTGCGCTGGGGCTGCAGCTCCGCAAGAGCGATCTACGTGTGTGTTCCAATTAGGACCCCCCATTGCAGCGGAGGCTCCGCGGCACCACGCTCCGACGGCGCTTTCTGAAGCTACGGCGCTACGAAAGGAAGAAACGGCTGTAGAGAACAAGGGAAGGGCGTTCTAAAATGGCTGATAGAGCGAGGTTTCGCGCTGCGCTCTAACGACACTCTGCTCTCGCGAAAGAAACGAAGAATAGGGTGAGAAATAACGCACGATCTCGGGAATGTTTACGCGTCGTAGCTCTCTGAAATCTCTCGTATCTCCCATAGAATCCCCACTGCTGTTCCGACATTTTCTCTACCCACGCTGCCACTGGCTCGGAAACTAGACGCACTTGGCTCCCCTCTTCTTCTTTTTCAACCAAGGTCTGAAGAAAGCGCTCCGTCTCCTTGTTACCCTGATTCTCACGTAAGGTGCGAAGTGATTTTGTGAGCGAGCTTTAGTTTTCTTGCTTGAGCCGAATGAAAACCACTTTCGCTTGGTAATTATCGTCTTGTGTACCATCCACAAATGTCGTCCCTAGAAATTCGTTATCGCAATAAGTTTTCATGTGCTTAGTAGTGCTGATTATGCTCCACTTAGATCACATAGCCGTTCCGTGCTTAAGAAAAAAGAAAGTTCTGACTGGCGGAAGGGTGAAGAGTTCGCCCCTGTTTTTCATATGAGGATTCGCGAATGTTGTTACTTGTCAATTTAAAGAAGGCAGTGTATGTTGGTAACATCTGAATAACGGAATCATTGATAGCGTGAAACGCAGGCAAGAAAAAACAAAGAATGCATAGGACAACACCTGGTTTGCCTCATTTATGCAGATTCTTCACTCATATGTAGCATCACTCTCAGAGAATCCGGACATCTGAAATAAGCGTACCTCTAGCAGCGCTCCGTCCTTCAGAACGGTTCATTATGTGCTAAAAGAGCACGCATGCAACTATACTGTACGCAACTTCCTTTGCTTCAGGAGCTGCATACTGCTCATCCTAACTTCAGCAGACAAACGAACAGCGCAACTGACAAGGACAGAGGAAGGTAACAACACACAGCGCTGTGTGTTGTTACCTTCCTCTGTGCTTGTCAGTTGCGCTGTTCGTTTATTCACTTATGACCTACCAACTTGCCCAAGTTTCCACGCTTCATAGCTACTTTTTGGGATGCGCAAACAGGAATAAAAGTGTTTCGTTATTAAGAAAATCGCCTTGTTTCTTCACCACAAGGCCATCACATACATCTCCTTCGTTATCTTTTTCCTTTGTTCTTTGGGTTCAAGGTGAGGCGGAAAGGAAAATATACCGAGCAGCTTAGCTCATTCTTACGATGGCGCAAGCACGATCACTTGTGCAACAGCCTTCGAAAGTTTCAAAGCCGGGCTTAAAACAAAGCAAGGGCAAGCATTCGTAATCTAAGGGCCACTCATTTTCTCAAGTGGTAAGATCCTTCGTTCATGCAATGGCGAACACTGCAGGCTTATTATCTAAAGTATAGGAGAGGCAATACTCATTAGAGAGCTCTATATAAGCACGTTAGATGGTTCTGACTGAAAATTGCTCCGAGAGGCAGACAGCACATTATGTATATATATATATTGAAGGGCTCGCAATGCGTTTCCACGGGGTGAACGTTGCGAAAGCTAAGCTATAAGGTGCATTCTTAGTAGCCAAACAGGGACAAAAGTATCCAATGGCTCAAATCACTCGAAGCAGTATAAACAGTACAGGAAAAACAGCTATATAAATATAAAAACAGTCAAGTGCAATCGAGCGTCAGCAGACAGCTTCGCGGCCTCATCAACGCTTCGCGAGCCGCACTGAAAGGCTACAGCTGAGGCGGGCATCACCGTTGGTCACTGTTTGCCTAAGCGACGGTGCGTTTTTTTTTATCAGTCTCCCGTGCCTTTGTAACTCTTCTCAGCGAATATTTTTTTTTTTACTATTGCTCTGAGCGTTCCTGTTTCCATTGTCCCTGGTCGCTTTTCCTTCGTAGCCAAGAGCAATGCACGTGTTGGCTACGGTGAAATCTGGACATAAGGCACGAAAGATTTGTTAGACATACCGAATACATGTCCACTCATAATAATTTTTGGTATTTTACGCGCCAAAACTACGGTATAATTATGAGGCACGCCGTAGTAGAGGGCTTCGGAGGACGCTCCGTAGTGCAGGACACTAGGACCACCGAAACCAGAGTTTATTTGGTAATACAGATTACGTAATACAGATTACTTGGACGGTTTCAGTGACCATAATTTACTCCAAGTAGATATAAACATACCCCCTTCCGTAGCCGGTGCACATACAAAACAAATTCGGCACTATAATAAAGGCGATTATCAGGAAATTAACACACAACTGAGGTTATTTTTCGAAAACACTCTTCTGCCGTATTTCCACAATAGATTAGTCGAAGAGGACTGGCTACTTTTCAAGCAAGTTTTGTGTACGTTAGTTGACAAGCATGTTCCACTGGTTAAAATTAGCAATGGTAAATCAAATCCATGGTTCAATAAAAAGCTTCTGAGAATGCGGAATAAGAAAAAAAAAAACGGCTTTACAATAATGCTAAGTGCTCGGGTAGTTCTTCTTCTTGGCTTAAATATAAAACCTACATAAAAGCATATTGCGCAGCTTTAAGTCAGGCTAAGGAGAAGTATTATTCTAATGATCTACACACACTACTGAAAAACAACCCAGCTAAATTTTGGAAAGTCATAAACCCTACCAGCGAAAACCAACACATCTCATTGCACGACTGCAACAACGTCCCTCTCCCAGCTAGCCAATGTCCAACAGCATTTATTTCCTTTTTCACTTCTGAGTTCACGAAAGAGAATAGTACCAACATACCCAACGTAGCTGAGTTCGATTACCAATTTATGGAACCAATAGACATTCAATTAGAGGGTATAATTACAGCCATAAATAATCTTAAGCTATCATCTTCATGCGGCGTGGATGGAATCAACTCAAAGGTGCTAAAGAATACAGTAACGGTCTCAAGCAAAATACTACTTAGTATATTCCGGCAGTCTCTCGAAACAGGCATGATACCGTCTGATTGGAAGTTGGCGAAAATAATTCCAATATTCAAAAGTGGAAATAAAACCTCATGCGAAAATTACCGTCCTATTTCGCTTACGTGTATTTGTTGCAAAATTATAGAGCACATCATCGCTTCACATATTTACAGGCATCTGGAATCCAATCATTTCTTTTTCAAAAATCAGCATGGCTTCCGAAAGGGCTTTTCGCGTGAGACTCAGTTGTTTGAACTTACCACAGAGCTTCATGCAAATATGGACAATAATTATCAAACTAATTGCGTGTTCCTCGACTATTCGAAGGCGTTTGACAGGGTTGCACACTGTCACCTGATATCGAAACTTTCCGCCCTGAAATTAGACTCCCTTACATTATCATGGCTTCGCAATTTCCTTTCGAATCGTCAGCAGTACACAACAGTTAGGTAACAATTTCTCTTCATCCCTATCTGACGTTTCATCAGGTGCACCACAGGGCAGCGCACTCGCGCCATTGCTTTTCCTCATATTCATCAATGATCTTCCGCAGCACGTCTCTTTTTGCATCAGGGTGTTCGCTGACGACTGCATTATTTACCGTCCAATCAAGAACAGTGAAGATCACCTGTCACTCCAAAACGACCTCGACGTAATTAATGGTTGGTGTAGTACATGGCTCATGACATTAAATGTGTCAAAATGCAAAGTAATGTCGTTCACACGTAAACCTAGCATATCCGAATTCTCTTACAGAATCAGAATCAGAATCAGAATCATTTTATTTTTCACGTCAAACAAAGGAGAGAATACATGATTAGTATATACAGAAGGAGGTTCCAGAGTTACAAACTGAATTGGGACCTCCTGTACATGATAACATAATAAATAACACAAGTAAATTGGCAGTTCATGGACTTAATAATAATATTAATAATGACTAATGCGAATCAAGTAAGAAAATAACTGATAAACAGCTTTCACAAAAAGCATTGAACAAGTAATGTGCCATAGTAAATGAGAGTAAGGACAGTGGGAGACATTTCAAAAGTAATAAACAGAAATGCAGTATAAAATATAGTAAGGCTCAAACCAATAAACAAAATATAAAAACAAATAACAAATAAGGGAAATCACAGAAAAGGGATACAAGAATGAAGAAAGATGAGAAGATAGAAAAAAAAAGACTACTGAATGAGAACACCTAAAGCAGTGAAGAACCGGAATCAGAATAATCAAGCAGAAAATGCTTAAGTTCATATCGGAACCTATGAGCATTTAGTGATTTTAAAGTAGATGGTAGCGAATTCCAAAAAGCAAGTGCTGAGAAATGTAGCGACTGCTTGCCGTAATTCGTGCGAACTATGGGTAATATGAAATTATTGTTTCAAGCAAATCTAGTATTGTTAGTATTAACGAGGGATGCCCTTGGTATTATGAACACTGGAATGTCGTTCTGCAGTGCCCTAAAAACAAAAATGGCGAGATTATATTTAGTAAGATCGGACACACTTAAAATATTGTGGGAGTGCAATAACTGAATTGCGTTAACAGAACGCGATGAAAACGTTATTAGACGAATGGCCCGGTTTTGAATGGTCTGCAATGATGCCAAGTGACTGTTGTATGTATTACCCCATGATTCAATGTTGTAGTTAAGGTGAGAATGAACAAAAGCGTAATAAAGGGATAAGAGAGTAGAAAAGGAGAAATGCAATCGCGCTTTGATAAGAACGCGTATACCGTGAGCCATTTTCTTTATTTCTTAATCATTCCATTCTATCGACTGCAACACAATATCGGTACTTGGGCGTAATACTGACACCTAATCTATCCTGGTCCGGCCTCATTACGGCAATCTCTGCCAGCGCCTCGAAATCACTGGGTTTCTTGAGACGTAACTTGAAAGCTGCACCACCAAGCATTCGCAAATTATCTTACTTAACACTGGTTCGCCTTCAACTAGAATATGCCTGTTCGATTTGGTCTCCCCATCAAAAATACCTAATTGATTCATTGGAAGGAATCCAGAATAGAGCAGGCCGCTTCATTGCCAATAACTACAGTCCGCATTCCAGTATATCACAAATAAAACAGGAACTTTCACTCCTGCTCTTGAACATTCGTCGCGACATTGCCTTGCTGTCATTCTTTCACAAAATTACACATTCCTCCTGAATCACCGTTAGTGGTCTGCAAAAACCATATCTTACTTCACGTAGACTACACAATCATCTTAGCTATTCCCGTGTATACAGCTTAACAAACGCGTTCAGTCAGTCCGCACTTCCACGTGCTATCCGTCTGTGGAACAGTTTGCCTGACGACATTGCATCCCAGACAAACTTTGATACATTCCGTCACATCTTATCAAGCCACTTCACAAACCTCAGCAAGTAGATGCCGTATCATAATTCATTGGTCCGTATTGGTCCGTTTTTGTGATTGCCACATCCATGTGCGCGACGATTCTGCCTTGTGGCCGCTGCATGCGCGGGAAATGCAGTTTCGTTCACGGTTACCATGCGTGAATCTATTGTACATGTTGATGTTTTTTGTTTTGTACATGTTGATGCTTGTTGTTTGACTTATTATTTTGAATTGTTTCTTTTGTATTTTTTTTCAGTTTGGAGGTGTATATATGTATTGCCCCCCTTAGTCAATTGTTTCTTTTGTATTTTTTTTCTAGTTTGACGTATATATATATATATGTATTGCCCCCCTTAGTCAATTGTTTCTTTTGTATTTTATTCGAGTTTGACGTGTATATATCTATTGCCCCCCTTAGCCAACTGTTTCTTTTGTAGTTTTTTCTTTTGTATTCCAGTTTGAAGTGTATATATGTATTGTCCCCCCTACTCAATGCCCCCCATGGGGCCTGTAAGGTACTGTGAAATAAATAAATAAATTTTCGCGAACTCTAAATTTTGCTGATGTGCACGATTCGCTTTAGATGCTGTCCTAGAGAGCGGGTTTTATTTCACTACCACGAAATTGAGGGAAGCCTGCATAGAAAGTATTCTTTTTAATGTTTTCCACCGCGGATTCATCGTATTCATATAGTTCAAATACAATAAGATTCTACAAGCGTGGGTGTGTATCCCGGTGGTTAAGACACTGGTCATCAGAGCGTGGAGGACTGGGTTCGAACCCAACCTTGCCAAGAAAACTCCTTTCGTTTTACTGATTTATATCTTTATGGCGGGGATCGTCTTACATGGCAGAAGGACGGACGGTCAGTTTTCTGTTTGAGTCTGCATAGAAATGCTAAGTCATTTAAAAGAAAAAGGGACATCGAATATGAAATACACACTCGCAAAAGCTCGCTCGATACACTACTGAAATAGCTTTAATGATCTCTCATTAAAAAAAACGCCAGGCCTGCGCTAAAACCGCAGCACAGTCACAGCGAAAGCTGGAAGAGCGGCGTTTCTAGAGCCCGTTAAGCTCTCTTGGGGCTACAATACAAGTACACTAGAAAGGTACCCACTACGCCATAAATCACAATTTTTGTGAAGTTTGGAAGCACCTACTAAGCCATTATTCGTCATTCTGCGGAGAAGCGAGGCACCAGCTACACGTCTGTAAGGCATTATGTGCACTTTGTTCACGCGACGACTGATGACTATGAAGAATTATGGCTCAGCCCTTTGTAATGGGTTGGAATCTTTAAACGGCCCACCAGTTATGTAATTTGCATTGGGTGACGCCCGGTCGCTATTTCCCTCTCCCGTCATGCTCTATACCATACGTTGACGTGGGAAAGAGACGGGTGGGGGGGGGGGAGCGAAGAACTTTACTGAGACCCCGAGGAAATGGATCATACGCTTATGGGCTTCCTTGGCAACCAATACAAGTGCCCTTGCGAGGAACCCACTACGCTATAAATCATTGTAATTTTACTGAGACCCAGAGGAAGTGTATCATGCGCTTATGGGCTTCCTTGGCAACCAATCCAAGTGCACTTGCGAGGAACCCACTACGCTATAAAAATTGTAATTTTTGAGAAGTAGGCCAGCAGGCACTCTTCCATTTTTTGTCATTCTACGGAGAGCGTTGGTACCTGCTAAACCCATGTAAGGCATTATGCGCACTTTGTTGATGCTGTGCCTGATGATGAAGAATTATGGCAGGGTCCTTTGTAATGGGTTGGAAGCATTCAACAACCTGCTCGTTGCGCAATTCGCATTGTGTGACGCCTGGTTACAGAATTCGCGTTGTGCTACGCTTGGTGCTTATTTTACTCTTCTACCACGCTATATTGCATACGCTAATGTGGTTCCTTCCCGACATGAAGCCTGTATAGGACCTTTTAGCAAAGCAGTTTCAAGCACCGGTATGGCTCAGAGGTTGAATACTGGGCTCCCACGCAGAGGACCCAGGTTCGAACCTCGTTCCATCCTGGAATTTTTTTCTTATTTAGTTTTTTTTTCTTATTTCGAGCGATACTGGTTACGGACACCGGCGGCGGCGGCGGCGGCGGCGGCGGCGGCAGCGGCGGCGGCAGCGGCGGCGGCGGCGGCGGCGGACAACTACGGCGCCAAAAACGGCCGGTGAAATGATCTCATAACAGCTTTCGCTGTAAAAGGGGCCGAGCTCGCAAAGGCTTTTGTTCGTTAGGGCTCTCTGTCGTCGGACAGCCAGCATCACTAATGATACGTTCAGCATTTCAATTTACTGAAACTTTAGCTTACAGGATATTTTAGCGTAAGCCGTTTTTCTAAATGCCAGCCCCTATTCAGTAACTAAAAAAACAGGCAACACTTGTGCATTGTCTCTTCGTAAGAGAAAATTAGTTTGCAAATGTTGTCGACGTCATCGACAACTGCGTCAGAGAATCACACGAGCTTCTTTAGTCTAACACGTAATGTTTCCTTCTGCGCGGCGAAACTGCTGCACGTAAAATAGCATAGGTTGTCAAATTTGAAAATTTCGGTGCCAATGTCAGTGACCACGTACAGAAAGAAGTGCGTGGTTGAGGTCTGTTCCACCAGTGCCGCAACAATCAAGCTTATCACAAGGATTCCGTCTGCTCTTTGTATGAACTCACTCAGTTACTTTTCATTAATTATCCTGACAGTCAGTTGGCCATTATCTTAGAGGGGCACTGACACAAAATTTCGCGGCCGAGATAGCCTGCGGGATCGATTCTCGTGAACATGCGTATATCATCTGCAAAATATCAACAGCGAATATAGCATGGAAGGTATTTTAAATGAATTTTGAAGTTTGCCTGAGTGATCAACATCCTCGCTCTACTGACAATCTCAAAGGGGACCCTCGGGACCCGCTGCTTCCGTCACGTGACCAAGCTGCAACAAGTTATGATGACGTCATAACCACCATTTTTTTTTGCCGCGTTTGCTCCCGCAGCCTACTTCTCGGCGGCTGCTCGCGAACCGTGCCCAAGTGCGTCACAGTTCTGTGTGCTGACGTGATCGAGCGCTGCACCCGCTAGGTAGTGATAGTTGCACCCAGAGGCTTGTCGTTTTTGAAACCGAAACTGACACTGGTCGGGGATGAGGAGCCTGTAATTAATATCTGTCGCGCACTGCAGCAAACGATGCGCCGTGTTATGACTAACAGGCCCCAGGAACACACTGCAGCAAAAAAAAAAACGCGAGGCCAAAATTTTTGTGTCAGTACCCCTTTAAGTAAACTTATGCTCCGATATCACATGTCTCCAATGTAACTCTTAAGTTGAACCGGAGCCAATGATTTCACGCCAGTTTTATTTTTGCAAGACTTTTTTCGGGTATGCTGAAAACCGGAAGAACGTGCTCGACCGGAAGTGCTTCAAAGACAAACAAAAGTGTCGCTTGGCGCTCGTGTCACTAATAAGCGTCGGGTACCACAAGGCCCTGATTCCTGATCGTCTAGTTTCAGCACTGAGCTTAATACGTATTAGAAAAAGTAAAACATGGCAAGTATATCTACGAAGGAAAACATAAATATCTATAAAAATAATTTCCGCTGAGGTCTAATGTCTGCGGTGTCAAGCAGCCAAAACATTGGTTTGCCAGGCTCACTGCTGGTGTAGACTATACAGGAAGGCAGAGTATATAGAGGCAATCGATCAGAGAGAGAGAGAGAGAAATGTTTTAATGAAAAGCTGGAGATGTTTGCCTGGCTATTCGCCTGACATGCTACTCCAGGTGCTGCAGGGTGATTATTATGATATATACACTGATAACCACACACACATACATAGACTACACTGTGTGCAAAGTTTCGGTCAGGCTCTTGGCCCGCAAGAAAGTCAGCAGCGCTTTCGTTGCGTGTAACGCACGGGTGCTGCTTTGCTATGGGCCCAGAATGTGCCGCAGTTCTAAACACGAGTCCCGTTGAAGGTGTAAGCTATCTATCAGCGATATGTTAGAGCGTTCCCGAAACAAATTATGCGTGTTTCTCTTTATTCTTCGTTTTGTGACAAATAGCAACGTCGCGTAGATTTGCTCATCGTTCCACTTTCTACATGACGGATATTTAGCATGCAGTGACGAACTTATTCTTCGGGCATTATTTACAGTTATGGGACTCATGGAGCACGCAGTGGGAGAAGCGAAGAAAAATAGTAAGCAGAAAAGTGGGTAAGTACTGAAATATGCCGTTCCGCGCGCTTTTCTTGTAAAGGGGTCAGTGTATATATAGTTCTGACCAAGACAGTCTTGCCATTAACAGTGAGAAGGCGGCGCACCGAACGCAAAGCATGTAGTTAACGCTGACTAGATCACGAACTTGCTCTAAGCCCAACTCTGACTGCGTGTGAACCTATACAATACATATGAATATGTCACAACATATTTAAGGAATAAATAGCAGTAAAAATGGCCCAAACGTACTTCAGAAACCATAGCGCACTAAACGAACACGAGGCAAAATGAACACAGGACAAAAAAAAAAAACTGCTTGACAACGTCGATATAACCATTACAATGAAGAGCCTAAAAATATATAAATGGCAGTCGAATCCTAAGCTCACAAGTTTATAACCACTTGCTTGTCAGAATCAGTCCACTGATTGCTTCCACGCGCATCAAGACTGTACTTTGCTTAGAACTGACGAATTACCAGAGTCCGCTTCATCACAGTGAGCGCAGCAAAACTGCAATGTCTTTTGATTAGGAGCGAATTTTGAGTTTCCCAAGTTTCTTGAGGAGCGCAGACTGAGCTGGGGCTTTTTCATCTTCTTTCAGAGGCCGCCGAGACATTTCCAACATCCCCACCCCCACCCCCGCGATCTCATTCGCCACTAAACCAACATCCGCATTCGGCGAACACGGGGCGCGTCTCTGTTGGTTTTCTTTGTGCTCGCCTTGTAAAGGACGGGGCGTGGGTCTTAGCTACCAGACTGACGAAAGACCATGCCAATCCGATCCTCGACAACGCACCGAAAGAACACTCCACGTTAGATGGATGTTTCATGTCAAGAAGCCCGGCACACACACTGCACCGGTAGTTCGGTGCAGTGTCAAGCGACACAACAGCGTTCCTAAAGCGTGTGTCGACCAGTTGTTGTACCTTACACAGCAGTGCAGCAGTTCTGTGAAGTGGGCGTACCATACAAACTCTGGTAGAAAAAGGAGACATATCCGCAAAGTCAGCTAGTAAATAAGAAACGCAGCTGTAGAAGTAACCTCGTTTTATCTGCTTATACAGCGAAAGCTGAGGACGGCTACATAGGAAGGACACATACAGTGTATCTGGCGCCGATGCACGTTATCAGGTTTGTGTGTACGTTGAGAAAATACAGTCAGTGCGCCGTGCATCGGCTTCTGCATCCATAAATCTCCTATACATACATACGTGCTCATATAGAGGCACAAACGAGAGCAGCAAATCAACAAAACACGCAGTCGTGTATGGGTCCTTTCATTTTCGCGCATCATCATGTAATAGGAATCAGTTCTCGCTTGCGGAGTGAAGCTGGAAAACGTGTATGAAGAAAAGATAACCAAGTCGATACAAGCCGCGAACTCCAAGTTTGTTCTAATCGCTATAGCGCTACATTCATTGGAGTTGGCGCAAGAGCTCAACCTCATCGCAGATAGAAGGTTTTGTTGTGAAACATCTGGGTGCCGAGCGAAGATTGCTTCGGACCCCCGCCACCTGCTATTGATTCACTCGAAGGGCTTCTTTCGAACATGAACTCGACTTTCATTATCAAATTTCCTTCATGTTTAATGATTCCTAATTTTCATGGGCACTCCGTGTAGATATTTGTGAAAGTATTTGGCAGAGATGTAATTTGCTTACGAAACAATTATTTGATTATTGGCTAAAATTCGCTGGCTTAGGCACTGTAGGAGAGTGACATTTGTACAGTTGATCTCAAACACGAAACTTCAGGAGGCACTGGCCTCGATTCCTAGTGCCGCTAGGTACCAACCGCTTTATTTAACGGGAAAACGGTGCACCGACTTGGCGTTAGATGGTGTTGGCACTGATCACGCTCCCCGTCCCCCGATCACCAACGACGCGCTGCTGCGCTCCCTTATTATGCACTGTGGATCTCACGAGTACGTGCACACTTGTGCTAATAGTATTACATGTGTAAAAAGAAGCTGATAGCGTTGTAATTTCTTTCGAGGCAGTGCACGAAAGGACACCTACTCAACAGCAAACGAACAGCCACGTGATAGCTAACTTCTATCGTGGCAGAGATGAAATACTATAGGTCAGTTTACCCTTACCCACTCACACACTCATACACACGATTGCAGACATGCACGAATACAAAATCACACAGTTAAACTTTATACTTGCAAACTCGAATAGCTCCCTCATAGTTTACCTCTCCCAAAACACCTTTCTAATCAGACATCTCACTCCGACGTTCCGAAAAACACATACAAACGAATTACAGCTCCAATCGCGATCTCTTTATTGCGATCGCATTCGTATATAGCTAGGTCAATACCGTCTCGGAATGTAGATGTTAGGGGCTTGCAATGGCTGCCATTATGGCAGCTTAAGGAGCGAGTAAGGGGTCGTGTCCTCTCAGCCCAACAATACGAGAACTCATTTCCAATGGACACTCGCCCATTCGTCGTGCAGGGCAACATAGTCTCGTCGTCTGACACAACTGAAGGAATGATCCCGCGCACTTCATTTATCGATTACCTTCGTGTCCTCCCTCTTCGACTTCAAGGCGAACGCGCATGCGGATAAAATAAGGAATACGCGCTGCAGCACAGGGCTTTAGAACTGCAAGACACACGTGCATACATAAGAAAAACAAAAATTCATAGTTTCGAAAAAATGGCGAACGAGTCGCGACTACAAATGAGAACGTGTGCGGCTGCAGATGACAGCCGGCTCTGCGTTTGAACGACGTGAACAGATGTTCTTAAATGTTCATTTCTTCTGTGGCTCAGAAAAGGGCGCGGCAAAGAGACTTCGAGGAGACCGTAAATCAACTTGCAGGGATTTTACAAAAAATGATAACCTCTTATATGAAAGGGGCGGAAATGGGGCAAAAAGGGGGAGGGGGAGATATGCACAGCGCTTCGTTTGTTTAACCTACGCACGCGTGGGGGGGGGGGGGGTGCGTGCTGGGCTGAATTGAGAAAAACTGCGAGTGTTCTGCAATGAAACATTTTTTTTTTGATATTGCTTAAGAAACGTTGGCGCCTTTAGGTGGCACCAGCTACGTCTTTTCGCTGAAAACTCAAGGTAGTAAAGGTCACAGACATCTGAAAACCACATAAGATTGCAATCGCAGTTAAAGACATCTTTTTTAAATCGAATACACTGTCTTAAAGTCAAGTCATAAAAATTGGCCGCGTATCTGCGTGCTTCGCTGCAAATGTCGTCTAAAGACGATAGAAGAGGCGCTGCGTGAGATATGGACGCCATCTGGCAATACGTCAGGAAACATGAGTGCTGTGTTGCGGGCTGGTAGTCCCGGCACAGCAGCAGGTGAAGACCGGCGGTGACCAACGCGACCGGCGGGGACGCCAGCCAGCCCGAACACGCGGTTTGGCGCGAAGCGCCGAAGCAGAAGAAACGTCCGCACTCAACGAGTACTCTCCACCAAGGAGGTTGCTCTCCACACACTCTTTTATTTACACGTCGCCTGGGCAAAACAGAAATGCCAGAGCGGCGCTCCATGGCATTCGTACAGTGCAATACTGAACCGAAACCGAAACACAACAATGAGCTCCTGCAGAGGGCACGGAGAAAGGTAAGTTTCAGCGCAGTCGCATTTTCAGTGCAGCTTAAGAAACTAGGGTCTCTAGAATTGCGTATCTATGTATTCTCTAATAAAGGAACACACCACCTAATACTTACCTAGTGATGTTGCGCCTCAGATATGCATAATGTTTGCTTTTTGATCAACAATGTACACAAGTATGAACCTAGTCAGCCGTTCAATATGGCTGGCCCCTGGGCAAGTGGTTCAACTTTGGCTGGGTGGCTGAATCGAGTGACGTGCCGACAAACAGACAGACAGACAGACAGACAGACAGACAGACAGACAGACAGACAGACAGACAGACAGACAGAAAGAAAGACAGACCAAAATTTCTGCGTTTGAGTTCCCCAAGAAAGACTATCGTCTTTAAAAACATAGGACTCTTTATTCTAAGAAGCTACGCCGCGGTCCACGGTCGCATATATTGGTTAGCTAGTAATGGCTGGGCGAAACAGTTCTCCCTCGCTTTTATGTCACACAATACGTGATTGTTTGATGAATACGCCGGTAACAAGCCAACCGCTTCTTGTGAAGCACTTGCGTCACCTCGCTTGAATAGTTGCAAAAGCGGAATGATAAATGGATTGAGAATGGTAATGCATTTGCCTACGTTTACTGGAAACGTAACATCAAGCACATAATGCTATTATTGTATACTTTAACGCTTAATATATCTTGAAAACTTGTGTAATGCTGCAGCTGAATTGAGGTTATATCATTGTTAAATTCACGAGAAAGAAACACGATTGGACAGATAATGAAAATAGTACACACAATATGTGAAACAGTGGACAACTAGGATGGCTGTCATGCGAAAAGAAAGATAGCTCACGTTGCACTGAGGTGTATGCTACACCGAAAAAATAAAGCTTTCAAACACATTATGCCGTTATATCGGGACCAATTAGATTCCGCTGCAGTGCGTCGTTCTTGCTGCCTTGGACAAAAGATGGGCTTATGTCGAGGAACTGCAATGACGAATGCGGTCATACTTCATCTCAGGCACATCACAAGCTCGCAAATTTTGGAGGAGATACTTTGCCACTACTTTTGTCGGGTAATATGTGTACTGTAATATCGCTCGGAGAGCTGAACTTCCAAGTTTTTTGTTTATATCTCCGAAACCCAAAGCCTCTTCTTCAAGGCATACAGCAAACTTCGCGAATGTACAAAGATCTGTTCCCCATATATAAGATTCCACCCACGAAAGAAAAATTTTTTCTGCGGATATATAACCAGTATAAAAGACGCGTTCTTACAAGCTGTCGCGCAAAGCAATTATGCTGTTACTGATAATTTTAATAGGTATACTCTTCTCCGCCTTTTTACTGTGCTTTCTGCAGAATTACTCCGTCACCTATATGCTTCTCCACTGCAGCTGTTTCTTTCTCTTAGCGGCAAAAATACTCCCCGGAATTGGCCCTTACGCACTTCCTTGCAGCTGTATCTTGCAAAGGCACACCTTAGCAGCCACATTTGGTTTGAAGAAAAAAAAATCAAATGCGGAAGTGTATGCATGTGGCCTTCGTCAGCTAAGACATGTGTCGTCTATGCGAACTTTCGGTGAAAGGCCCGCCTGCCTCGAACACGCGGCCCTCCGACTGAGGCCGCGTCGTTAAACGCACGACGACGACAGAGCCAGTTGCAGCGTCATTCCGCGTAGCCGCACGACTCGCTTCCGACGCTCACCTTTAATGTCATTGTTCCCCTGAATGAGCCTTGTCCCAGAAACTTTATGGCCTGGAAATAGGCTCAAGGGAGTAGCGCCATAAACGAGCTGCGCAATGACATGCGCGAAGAAAGAAATGTAGTGAAACGCAAAGTTCCAAGTTTAAGCGAGATTATAGAAGCGGACGGCGGTAATAATAAAATGGATAAGAATTTTGTTTGCCCCTATTTTAAGGCGTTCTAGAAACTGGTAGGATTTTGGAGCGCGCACTATATACGAACGCATACTTAATTCCCCCGGCAAATTTAGGGCGTTCGCTGCGAAAACGAACGCCTTACGCCACCGTTTAGTACGATCATCAATACGCTTCGTCTAGGCCACAAACATCACCCCCACCCCCTTTTCTTAGTGCCGCCTTTGTAAAGTATCATAAACACCACTAACAGTGTATGCAGTTACAATGACGGCATCGCGAAAATAACACCGTACTTTATGAACGTACCGCGCTTCGTAAGCGATGTAACGACTTGCGGCTTTTATTGACTTGGAGCGTGGCACGTGCTGCCGTATCCGCTTATAATATTGATTCTCATTTTCGTATGTCTCCGTACATCTTCCGTTTATTAAGAGCAGTGTGAAAAACTGGGGCATTGAGAGGTAGTATAAGTGCGCCGTACTTACTTCAGTATACCCTGTGCGATGTGAGTCTGTGCCGGTGTTTAAGTTAGCTCGTTTATTGTCTAGTTAATTCGACGAGATGATAGAAAGGCTCTTTTACAACGTCCCGCGGATCCTTAGGCGTTAGCTTAACGTGATCACCTCGTATCAGGTTATTGTCCGCGTCAAGAGATTTCTGACGCGTCCATTAACGCATTACCCACATGTCTGGATATTCGGGTTTATTGTAGACGCCTGATGTCGGGAATTACGACGACGAAAAAAAATACACCGATAGAAGAGAAAAAGAAGACAAACCTATCATGAATACAGGTAGAAATAACAACCATAAGCAAATACAAATCAATAGAAGAAAATTGCGCACGTTAGTGTAAAGTCAATGCTGGTTCGCGCGAGAAAAGCGTCTGCTTATTATGCGTTTCTCTCTTTAGTTTCGCACGCAGGCGAGTCCTTATGACCGTTTATTTATACTGAGGTGATTAGCCAGAAGCTACACTATTTCAGAAAAAAAGTTTATATGAAAAGCAATGTACACAAAATGCAGCGAGCCTTTGAAAACAAGAAGGCCTACTCCAGTCACTTAATTGAGAACAGAGCTTCTATATGCCGCCGTAGGCGTGCACAGAGTTCCCCATCAAGGGTGGTGGGGGAGGGCGAAGGTTCATTGCAGCGCCCCCCCCCCCTCCCTATTAAGTCAACGTATGGGGCAGAGCGATGGAAATGAAAATGATAGGTGTAACCTTAAGAGACAGGAAGAGAGCAGAGTGGGTCAAGGAACAAACGGGGGTTAAGGATGTCATAGTTGAAATCAAGAAGAAGAAATGGATATGGGCCGGGCACGTCGCACGTCGGCAGGATAACCGGTGGTCATTAAGGGTAACTGACTGGATTCCAAGAGATGGCAAACGCGTGAGGGGAAGACAGAAAATTAGGTGGATAGATGAGATTAAGACGTTCGTAGGTATAATATGGCAGCAGAAAGCACAGGACCGCGTTGATTGGCGGAACATGGGAGATGCCTTTGCCCTGCAGTGGGCGTAGACAGGCTGATGGTGATGATGATCATTGGGCTACTTTGCGCCCCTGCTCCCCTCTTAGGTGAGTTGGCTGGGCAACCGCTCCCCCCTCCCTCCCCCCGTCCTTACGCCTATGTATGCGGCATAACTTCATTTGGCGTTGCAGAGCCATATTCATTTACAAAATGGCGTGTGAGTACATGAGCACTGATAAGGTGGTCAATCTTAGATGAAGCTCACAAACATTTTCTCGTCCCTCTTTTGAGTCCTCTTTTAAGAAAACGGTTCCCTCTTGAAAGCATGTTCGAAGCGTATCTTTTCTTTCTATATTTGCTCGGACTCGGCTAGCGCGAGGTCGATAAGTCCCCTTTGTTTGATCGTGGACCATCATTATCGGTCTAGTCTTGTGTTCCACGGGGCTCTTCGCCCTGTCATTACGAATATTTTTGTGCTCTGCCGCACGCGCGATGTATTTGTGTTTGTTCAGCGTTGCGATCCAATTCTGGCGAAATATACAGTTAGCTGGTTAAACGTGTTCTTTTGCGCTTCCTCGTTTTGTTGGGCTTCATTTGTACCTCGATGTCTTAATGATACGACTTCGTCTTGAACAGAAAAGGTACCCATTAAGTGCGTGCGTAGGACCTTAAGTAAACAAAGTAACAAATGTGTTATCTTAATTTCTGTCTCAGGTTTTACGTCATATCTGTGTAGCACTCTTTTACTCTTCTAATCTTTAAAAGTGCCACACCAGCCCCCACCCATACGAGGTTAGCCACGCATGACCATTCCTTTGGTTACCATCGTCTCTATTTGCATGCTTTATTTGTGTCCCTATCTATTCATTGGTGCAGGAGTTAATCCTATTTACAGTCAGTGAAAGCGCACAACCTGCTTTCCCGCACAAAGTTGTAATTACTGCTGTAAAACGGGCGATGCCATATGCGCTCGGTATTGCACAAAATCTCACCAATTGTTGCTGAGGTTTAACGTCCCAAAACCGCGATATGATTACGGGGGAGGCCGTAGTGTAAGACCCTTACACTACGGCCCTTTAACGTGCACCTAAATCTAAGTACACGGGCCTCAAGCATTTTCACCTCCATAGAAAATGCGGCCGCCACGGCCGGGATTCGATCACGCGACCTTCGGCTCAGCAGTCGAGCACCATAACCACTAGACCACCGTGGTGGGTACGAAATCTCACGTGCACGCTCGGGCGTCTGTATGTCGCAGCATCTCAATGTTCAAAATTTATTATAAAATACCAAAGAACATGCGCTTTAAACAATAATAAAGAGAACAACACAGCACTCCGGATAATTCCTGCTGTAAAAATTCTGTGCAAATTTTAAGGCAGAAAAACTCTCGGTGACAAAATATCGAGCTGACATAGACAACAAGTGTTTGGATAAATTAAATTTTTAAGCCGCTCTCACGCTCACAAGTATCGGTATTTCGTATAACTACTTTTTTGCGGTGAGTCATTTAAAAGAGGAATGTTATAAGTACAGGTAACTTGTCTGACCGAGTCCGAATAACGGGTGCGGGACCGTACATGAAACAAGACATTCGCCTGGTTGAGAACGCAATTTCAGAACCACTCTTACTTTTTCGTTCATGTCCACTGCGTGCTTCTTATAGGTTCTAATACTTCACGAAGGCGAATTCGATTCTGCTGAAGATCAATAAGTGCGCGTAGGCTTCTAACGTTGCCCCGAAAAAGTGGAACCGCGGAAGGTAGCACGGAAATCGCCTAATCCGTCACTTCTTCGCCAGGGAACTTCTTCTCTCGCCGTTCCTAAGCGAAGATAGTCTCGCTAAGAAGCTGGCATTTGAGCCACTTCCAATGATTGAGACGAAATCTTAAAAATCTTTACTTGATAAATTCTCCCCGTCTTTCCTTTTCTTCGATACGAACACTTTTTTTTTTTTCTGCGGGGAATCCCTTTAGATCCACAGAAAAGAAAACTCATCCGCGGAATAGAAATGCACTGGAATCGGAAGAGATTTACTGCCTCGGAGATTTACGGCGGCGACTGGGAGATGGGAAACCGAACCGAGAGAGAAGATCCACAAAAAAAGGAAAAAAAAAAAGAAACACGAGACGAACCGCCTCAACAGGAAGTAGAGGAATAAATTAGTCCGGTAGCACTTGGATGCCCAGCGCAGTATATGAAGTATAGGCCGATCACCCGCTGGCCTCCCGGAAGATTAAAATTCATACATCCTTGAAGTGAAGAGGGTGCATTAAACATCGCTCCCTTCGTCGCAGCTGTTCCAGCGAGAAGGCGGGAAGAGGAATAGAAAGGGGCCGAACAGCAATAAAAATACTGTGCAAACTAAACGGGGCAAAGTCAAGGCAGGCAAAGCAAGGGCACATCCACGTGCCGGCGAGTTAATGCAACAGAGCAAACAGCGAATAATGTTTTACCCCTCAAAAGCGAGGGGCGAAGCCCCGATTTTTTTTTTACCCCGACGTCAATCTTTTTGCTGAATTTTAGAGGACAGGCATCGGAGCAGTTCTGTTGCCATGAGTGAAGGCTTCTCGTGACTCTTCCCTTAATAAGAAGCGCCAAGGTGTCTGAACTAGTTTTTAACTTTTTTTTCCCCCATCTTAAACAGGAGCACAGTAAATCGGCCTTCTCCCCTTTTACACTTACTGGCACTGACGCGAAATCCGCACCCGCAGTTTGTGGGAAAAAGAAGAGAAGATATATAATTCTGCTCGTTTTCTCTCTCAGCTGTCAGCTGCTGCACGATCAATCGTGGTTCTCGGCGCAGCTGGCCACAATCGCCGTGCAGTGGTACAGCTAGAGAAGAGAGCCCCGTTGCCCAGTGCACCACAGTTTGCGTCGAACAAGCACCCCTTGCTTTCAATTTATTTCCCCTTATGATTCATGCGCGCTCGGCGTTTGACATCCGAGAGTCTAAGGCAAGGCAAAAAAAAAGTTTATTTCCTGTACCCACGAACCTAAATTGCTGGTTCATAATAAAGTTTATTCCTCCTCCTCCTCCTGTCCCCACGGCGCCTTCGACGACTGGCTATTTAGAAGATATATTCGGTCGCGCAATAAAATAGGCGTAATGCGTCGTCTAAGCATCGCTAAGTTCTTCAACGAGCTCCAACGGTGATCACTAAGCGGGATTGTCGAGATCAAACGCACTTTAACAAAACGCACTTACTATGCCACCTTCGTCGTTCGCGGAGCGTCCTGAAAGGTCGTACTGGCGATTAAACCGAATTTGCTTAACCAGGAAACCGTACTAACTGACTAACTAATTAATGTAACCATGCCGTTTTGAATATGGTAATTTAGATACGGTGAATACCGCAGTCAATATAGTCGTTGACGTCTCCACCGAAGACTGGTAGGATGAATGTAGCGGCAATATTGGAGCACACGTGTATACAGAAAGCGAATTGTTCTGTACAGGGTAGCAATTGCCACTGATCTCTTTAATAAAGGTGATCTTTACATGTATTGCATTTGTGGTTGACTCATATTCAAGAGATCCCCCCGATTGATTGATTGATTGATTGATTGATTGATTGATTGATTGATTGATTGATTGATTGATTGATTGATTGATTGATTGATTGATTGATTGATTGATTGATTGATTGATTGATTGATTGATTGAGCAAATAGGTTTTATTACGAGGCAGTCTCTCTACAGCTAGTAAATTGTGTTTACAAAGTTTACAGGGGCATGTTAAACCTAGGTAACTACTAGGCAATTTTTTTCTTAAATTTCCCACGCAGATACAAGTCTTCCAATAATTTTCTATCAGCTATGCCACGAATTTCTAGCGAACATTTTGAGTAAGAAAAAGTTAACGTTAGTCGCTTAAATAGGAAGATAGAAAAATGTTAAGAGCTAAAGTTGCTGCAGGTGCTAGGAAACAATATCTCAATAACAAGCAAGTATATAGATAAAATAAACTGCAAGCATCTCGTCAACGTGATACGAACAATAAGATGCCCTCTGGGAGTATAACTAGCTAATAACTTTTGGTAATGATTAATGACCTTAAATAATTTGCTTTTCGCTGTAATCTGCAGTTATGCCATTATCGCGGAAAAGAACGGACAATGTTGGCAGAAAAAGCGTAACATCAGGTATACTTCAATGTGTAAATAAATGACCACTACAGCTATACTCGATGCCTCTCCTTGAAAGGATCAATGATTGTGTTCACAGAAAGCGCTCACGCTAGAATTTCTCTAAAGTATATACTTGCGGCTTTTGTTGACTTGGAGCGTGGCGAATGTGACCAATCAAGGGCAACGGCCATGAGCCCTTAGCAATCAGTCTATGCTTCAAAAAAAAAAAAGAAGCCCTCTATCACAATACACAACATTCCAAGTTCAGGAGTAATACATGAATAACGAAACGCTGGTTAATTTAACATAAAGAGCGTTATGAAAACAAGCACAGAACGTATGTACTAGTTCTCTGTTGTCGGTTAGTTGATGTCTCTTCTTCGTTTAATATAATGCACACGTTTTCTTTTCGAGAGTTCGAGAGAAAGCTGATTACTACGCACTACGCATAAAAGCTTCAAGCGAAGCCGGGTATCACGAATAAGACATTTAAGCTGCTAACAATAAATGAAAAAGCAAAAGATGCAATTTCCTCGATACTCACTGAATCAGGCCTATATATAGGAGAAATGAGTTCAAGCATAGAAAAGTAGGATTTAGAAGCAAATACAAATGAGACAGGCTTGACTAGAATTTTCAAAGAGGCCGTAAAATGCATAAAGCTAGTGATGAAGTTTCTGAGCCCGTATTCCCTTTTTGCCTACGTCAGCCCTCGCCGATGTACAGTGTACGGTGGCGGAGCTCATGTTCATCCACTTAGGCACGACTTGGATGTTTTATTTTCTGAGGCTGGCGTATACGTCTTATCCCGGCGTGCCGCGCCGTTCGCGACATCGCGAAGCGCTAAGCCGACGCGCGTCGCCCGGTTCAAAGAGACGCGACAGTTCACCTTGACAGGCACGTTGCCGCAAATAAGTCCGCGGAAGAGCGCCTGGTCTCGGCCGCTTGCACGCAGCTGATTAATGAACGCACTGGGCTGCCTTCGCCGGGGACGCGCTCTCAAAGTGCACACGGCGGCCGCTTACTTTACTGCTCCCGGACTCCCGACAGTTGGGTGCAGTGTGGTGCTATATACAGAGTGCGCGCTCTTTCACGAAGAGTCCCCGAAGGTTATGGAAATCAGAACCTATACTTTTGTTCCCTCCGCGTTCATAGGGAAATGTCAACTGCAATTAATGAACATAACCCAGATCGACACTACGCATAATTATCACTACTTTTCTTGTTTGCCCATTTTGTTCTCGTTCTCGTCGTCAAAGTTACGTTAGTCTTTTGAAGTTTATGGCATAGCTGATTAATGAAGAGAACAGAGGGTCTTACAACGCAGTACCACACTCTCGATTACAGCCGACGGCCTCCTGCTTGAATAATTTGTCCAGCCATGTGACACGAGCAAATGCATATGCGACGCTCAAAATTTATTCAATGACAACTACGAGATGAATCAAGAGGACGCTTTCGCTCGGCAGCATTTTCTAAATAGAAGGCAGCAGTACTATCGGGCGGCCAGAATGCATGTGAACCGTTTGTATGAAATGCATGGGCCATTAAACGCATAACCACATTTGTAACGCGATCGCATGGTTAAGCGTTGCTATTGCGTCCCACAAATGCCAAAAGCTTTGAGGAGGACGACTATGTCATATAAATCATACAGAAATTTATTGTGACTGAAGCCTCAGATGAATAGTCTTAGCATCGCGTTTTTTTTAGTTGTAAACCAAGTGCAGAAGCAACTTATGCTAGCGGAAATTTACAAAACGTCTGTGAGTGTAGAAATATTAAAAAGAAAAGTGCCCAGGAGAAAATTATATAGTCTTATCGTAGGTATTAAATCCGTGTTACAAAGGTGCACTTGCTACCAACCCGCAATGGTTGTCTTGGGGTTACGGTGTTTGACTGCTGACTCGAAGGTCGCGCGATCGAATCACGACCATGGCGGCCGCATTTAGATGGAAGCAGAATGCAAGAGGCCCGTCTGCTTAGATGAAGGATCACGTTTTTAAACCCCAGATAGCCGAAATTTCCGGATCCCTCCACTACGGCGTCTCTCATAATCATATCATCGTTTAAGGACGTAAAACCTGAACAGTTATTATTGCACTTGGTATCCGGTTACGGGTGAATGTGAGTGACGTCACTATATTGCAGACCAATACGACCAACCTAACCACGGCTCTAGCATCCGGTTATACAACACATCAACTTAAGACACGCTATTACACGGCACCAAATATAGACCCTACAACACCGCATCCAGCCTATGACACGCTATGTGGTTGATAAGGCACGACGTCCGGTCCTGTGGGTGTTAGATGCACTGCTGGTAGGCTCGGCCGGTCCAAATGTAGGAGAGCAGCTAAAGAAATGCTGTGCATTGCAGAAACAAGAAAAAAGAAACGAGCCTAGGACATTTACTGACGTACTAGCATACAGACGAATGCACTCATGCTGTCGTGCAAAGAGTCTCGATGTTTCTTATCTAGAAGAAAAGGCGGGAAGATACACGGAAATGCTGAAGGACGTTCACGTTCCCGGAGAAAGCAAGCATTCGAGAAGCGCTGGCAAAAACTGCCGGATAAGTAAGCGGTAACAAGGAAGCGTCGCTTCGAAGTGTGTCAAGAGTGCGTAGGGGGGACGACGTCATGTGAACCTGCAATGCGTTGACAACTGTCGTCAGATGTTCCACGAGAAACACGAGAGAAGGGTGAACTGCAGTTGAACGAAGGCACCGTTGCGGCGTAACGCCTTGCTCTTATTCCGTGGCTCTCTGTTTTTTTTTTTTTTTATAGCTGGAAGTGCCACGACGGTTTTGAGGCTTTTCAGAAACCAGCAGTTGCGGATGACAGCTCGCGATGTTTTTGCTTCCACAATACGTGGTCTTTGACAGCGTCGGAAGGACATTTAAAAAAATGCGAGACGGTAAGTACGACAAAGTTTCGAATCCTTTTACGACTGCAGTGGCAACCCCGCCACGGTGGTCTAGTGGTTATGGCACTCGACTGCTGACTCGAAGGTCGCGGGATCAAATCCCGGCTGCTGCGGCTGCATTTGTGATGGAGGGGAAAATGTTTGAGGCCCGTGTGCTTAAATTTAGGTGCACGTTAAATAAACACAGGTGGTCGAAATTTCCGGAGCCCTCCACTACGGCGTCTCTCATAATCATATCGTGATTTTGGCACGTTAAACCCAAGATATTATTGTTATTATTAGGAACGCAGCTTTAGCAGAAAAACCAACGTTGATATAAGCTTAGTACACGATTGCCATTAAAACGACCAATTTTGCCAACAGTGAACACAACTATAGCTTCCTTACAGAAAATACGGCTATTCCCAAATGAAGCCTCATAAAAGTTGTAAGGTGAACTAACTGTCTGTGTTTGTGTAATTACACGCTGCGCTCCAGCACTTATATTTCATGGTGGAAGTGTTCCCTGATTTTGCTAGCTACTAAAACATTCATCATTGTTATAATGATGCTGGAAAATGATAACAGCTTCCTGTTGCGCGAGATTAGGCGAAAATGAGAGAGAGAAAAAATAAAACTTTATTTTCTTGATCAGGATGTCTACGCCAGGAGGAGGGCGAACAAAGCAAAAAGATTGATCCCTCCGCCATAGGAATCGGAATAACACGAAAGTAAAGCTTGCCCTTGCAGAAGTAACTGAAGGTTTACTGTACATTGTTATAAGAGAGTTTGCACAATGTATATTGATGTCTGGCAGCTATAGCACCGTTTAACGTGGATACACCCACTTTGATGATTGGTGGTACGTCTCCATCCCGACGACTAACGTCCATGATAAATGATTAACGTCCATGTTAAATGATTTTTCGTGGGGTGAGTGCGTGAGCGGGGAACGTGGTGTTACAGCCAGTTGAGGCAGGCGCGCGTCGCAGGTATATTTTTGGTTTGCATTATCTTGATGCTATGAGCGAGGCCGACGTTTTCACGACCAAGGATGTTTAAAAACCTCCTTGTTTACGACGCTTGGGCTAAGGTCGCCACCTCGCAGTGTGTTAAGGCATTGACAAAATTGAACTTCTATTGAAAACACGCCGAATGGGACGGACGTGCAACGCGCTGCACGTGCTAATCGTCGAGGCCACAGTAATGACGAATTACTTTACCGCTCGCAGAGCGCAACAGCACCCCGCCGACCGGGAGAGTGGTAGATATAAAAGGCGCGTTTGTAAAGCCGCGGGAGTCTGACCGTAGCACAGTGGATAGCGTGCCCGGCATCTGGTATTGCGGACCGAGCGGTCGTGGGTTCGACGCCCGTTGACGGGACTTTTTTTTCTTTACCATCTGAACGTGTAAATTTTTTCGACGTCATTTCCGTGACGGAAATACGTCACTGAAGTCTTAGTGGATCCCGGCATAAAACACTTTCGTGTTAAAAACATGGCTGATCCCTCCGTCATAGGAATCAGTATAACACGAAAGTGAAACGTGTCTTCACAGCAGTAGCGCTTATTATGTAGTGATATATGAGATCTTGTACAATGTCTATTCATGTTTGGCAGCTATAGCATCGTTTGACGTGGATGCACCCATGTTGACGCCTAGTGGCATGTCTCCATCGCGACGACTAACGCCCATCAACATAAAGCTGAAGCTGTGAAGATATATTTGGACACAGCGAATCGTGAATCGCGCGTAAAGATGGCATCAACAAGCTCATAATCAACACTGGTACCCGATATGCACTTCTTCAAAACGTCGTCAATTAAGGAGAGAAGCGGCACGGTGTACGCTTTCTAGTAATGGGTTACCGACGCCTGTGTTCATGCATACACTACCACACTGCGCTTCAGCAACACTGGAGGCAGAGGTTCGTAGCTTGAGCAGCAAACGCGTGCGTACCGCTGGCCTCTGTCTCGCTCCACCAAGGCACGACATTCGCCCGTCGAAATCGTGTTCCTTTTGCATGGCGTATTGCAGCAGTGTTTTAGTCGGTGCTCTCGCAATCGAAGTAGTCCTCGGCGAAGAAATCCCGTTGGTGCTTGTGGAAGCTGCACTATTCCGATGAGCCGGCGCACGCTAACACGAAGCGAAGGGCAAAGAACGTAACTGCGTCTAGGGCGCCTCGGCGACACCAGCGCGGCCAGTGTCCCTCGCTGGTATCGAGACGCTTTAACGACGACCTCCGATATCGCGTGTAATCTCGGAGTATGCGCTGTTAGTAAGTGTCCGATCGTGACGCATTACTTCTTTTCACCTCTCACAGACGGCGGCACCGCCCCGCCCCGCCTACCTACACCGCCAACAGAGAGCACCGTGAGAGAGAGAATGTGTGAAAAATATAAGGCGCGTTCGTGATGTGCCCAGCCCCTGACAAGATAGCTTAGTCGGTTTGGCGACGGGCGCTTACCGTTGCGGCCGCAAGATCGTGGGTTCGATTCCCAGCGGCGGATTTTTTTCTTGGTTTTTCTTTCTCACCCGCTGGCATCATATCAGTAACGAATGTGCTTGGTGGACCCCAGCATAAAACACTTTCGTGTTAAAAGAGAGCTTGCAGTTCCCCGGAAAGTGCAACTAAATAACGCAAAATGATACACTGTTCAAGTTGAAATCAAGGCCTCGATGGACCCCCGTCTGGTCGGAAAATAATCATTGAATGAAAAGACGAGGCACACAGAACGGGAGCCTTGTTGACAAGGTTGTGAACAAGGCTCCATTTCTGAGTGCCGAAACGTCAATACATTTTTATTCTCTTGTAGTCGACGTCCTCGCCTTTTTATTCACTGTTCAAGCTATAACACAGCAAATGCAGTTCCAGCGTATGAAATCTTAAAATAGGTAGCCATGCTTTTCATTTCGATGAAATAACGTTAGTGATAAAGATATTGAGTTTTCTCAAATTTTCCTCTAGTTCAAACGACACGAATTTTCTCTCGAATATTCTCATAGAAGCTATCTTGAAAGCCAACGCAATATATTCTCACACAAACACCAGGACCAGTATTCAAAGAAACGCCTTACGTTAAAAAGGTTCGTAAGATAATTTTTCGGCCAATCACCATGCGGGACATATCAAGAGCGAAGCCGGCTAGCCAAAGGGAAAACGCACTTGCGAAAGAGTTTTATTATATTGGCCCCAGAACTTGCTGCGTGACAGCTGCTGACTTAGCACATCCATAGCCGGGGTAATACGGCAATAGTAATATATTGTTTTTGGTCTCGCGCCATCGTCAGCGGTCTGACCAGCACTCTGCCTGCGTTATCGCCGGAATTCAGTCGGTCGTAAGCGTACGTTGGTAGGCAATAAAGATAAGAGCATAATTGATCGAAGGAAATTACTCACAATTCCAGGAGAAAAAGAAGGGTGGTGGTTGCAGATACACTTGGTTCGAGCACAGACGAGGAAATAATCAAGAAATTAAGCACTCTGCGTGATTGTGACCCATTTACTTGCAACGAGTCACCTCCTAATCGTTGCGCAACGCGCGGATAAGTACGAATGGTGAAGGCTAAATTTCATTCCTGCACCCATATCGTCACGAAGCGATGCATAAAGTTAGTTCCGAGACTTACTACGGATCTCGTTGTCTCAGAGATACCGGGCATTTAGAACCTGTTGTGAGCCGATGGTGTCTTGCTGGCTGCAGCTGCCGAAGCGATTAACGCTTTCCGCGAGATGGACGTTCCAGCGCCGGCACGGCCTAAGTGAATGACCGTGCTTCGAAGGAACCCGTGCTGATGGCACGAAATAAACGCGTAGGAGGTGGGGATTGCGTGCGCGCAGGTAGTTACGGAGGCAAAGCTGAACGATCGTATACGATTACGATTGAGAGGTCTCGCCTCTACACGCGTAAACGTCTGGCCTACCAATCTAATAAGTGCGTGCTTTCGAAATCACGCGCAATACTAGTCTCCGCCATTTGTGCGGAGGGGCGTTGGCACTAAACGATGGGATCCTTCTGGGTTTTATTTTAGATGGCATATTTTGTGGGTCGCAAGTTTCGGGGCAAGTTGGTCGGTTATGTGTGTTTTACAGTTCGCTATTGCAAATGTCAGGGACGTAATTCACAAGGCTTTGGTTTCATAGGCGCTTTCTTTTTCATTAGCCAACCTTCGCTGATTACGTCCAGCATCAGCATTACGCTGAATCGTTTTCTTACGTACAATCGCAGCCTACAGATTTTTTGCAAAAGAGACATAAAACAACTTTACCAGCTCACAAGGGTTGTCGCCAAATTTTGTGTCGTTTATTCACAAGTTTAGCCAGACGTAACTGCATACAGAAACGCATTACTGTCTGTTTACGCTACTGATTGGCATGCCTGTCATTTTAGCTCGACGTGCTTGCAATGTTCGATTTTTTTCCCCCGTACATTGTAATACTGTAACAAATGAAGTATTCTTACAAGAACAAGATAGTCTGAGAACGTAAGCACGTGTAATTTAATGCTGTCATGTGTACTAGCATACTATATACGACCTTACTCCTCTCCATGTACTCTTCACACAACAATAAAAATTGGAATGCAGCACTGCGCTTGAAAGTACAGAGTTCTGATTCGTTCTACCATTTTTTCAGACAAAATAAAAGCGAACCTAAGCTTTTCGCTAATAAATAAATAACGCGGAACACTTTCTGTGTTCCCACGGTAAAGAAACAAGAAAAAACATGAAGGGTTTGCTCCTCAATTATTTACTTTTTCCTGAGACAGTGTGCGCAAAGTCGAATAGAAGCTTCCCGTCTGTACTTTGCGGCGTTCTTCCGCTTGGGTTAGAGTCTCCATAACTTTTCCGGTTACGTCTTACGAGCAACTACAACGAATGACGTCTTAGAGTAGGAGAGACAAGCGCGCTCCGCGCGTGCCGAACGATAGTTAGAAAAGTAGCACTTGGGCGATGCCTTCATGCGGGCCCTGTTGGAGTGCGCGTTTTTCCCACTACGGTCGGCCGTTGTAAAACTGTGCAGCGTTGGTGAAGCGCTTGCAACTAGTGCACCGAGTCCGAAAGCTGCTTGCAATTGGGAACGTTTCGTGACAAAATATGCGCGTTTTTTATTCATCTTGGTCGAGGATAATTGGCAAGCTTATAATAATTGTTGGCGTTTTACGTCCCGAAACACGGTATGATTGTGAGAACCACCATATTGCAGGGCTCCGGAAATTTCGACCACATGGGGTTCTTTAACACGCACCTAAATCTAAGCACACGGGTCTCTAGCATTTCGCCTCCATCGAAATTCGGCCGCCGCGCCAGGGATTCGATCCCGCGACTTTAGGGTCAGCATTCCAGCACTATAAACAATAGACCACCGTGGAGTGGGATAATTGGCAAACTTACGTGGGTGATTCCACGAGAGATCGAACATGCCTGTCCGGTCGGAATTTTTGTTTTGCCTGGGTTTTTTATATGTTATGTGGGCACAATCAAAGTGCACGGAACTGAAAATTTTATGTCCAAGAAACGCTGCCAGCGCGCCAAAAAATATTTGAAGGTGGTGGCGCGGGCCTCCTGTTTTTGCTCACTGCAATGTTTTCGGATTTCACGGCTGAATTCAGCGCGAACTATAAATGATGTGTCTAAAACTGTTTTTGATAGTTTTAATACGCATTACTGTGAATTACATCCATGCTTTTTTTATGCCGTCCTCAAAAAGAAGAAAATGTGAAAAAATGGCAAACACGGCCTAAATCAAAAAAGGGTCCTAAATTTGAGGTGCCTTCGCGCCTTTGCTACTTCAAACAGAAACTTGAAAACAATGTCAACTATAGAAAAGAACCTTTGTAACATTTATACGGAAGATCATTTTCCTACGGGCAACGAAAAAAAGAAAAAAGAATAGTTAAAGAAGCGAGTTTCTCAAAAAAGTACATTTTCAAAAAATAAAATAAAAACAACTCCGGTCTCAATTGTGACAATTTTTTATCGAAGAGCGCATATGTCAGTGAACACGCGGTTTTAATATCATATGACCTCATTTGCTTTGTTTACGAGATGTAACTGGCCAAAATGACCCTTGCTGTGTGTGCTCAGTTCAGTGCGACTGATGGTTGTCATCAGCTTGTATTAGGGGCGAAGCTCCTTAAGGCGGCACCCGTTCGTCCCTCGTAGTCGTAGTCGTAGTAGTAGTGCGTAACAAGTCTTACGCTTTGACCTCCAAGGTGGTGCCGGTGGGAGATTTTTCCTGTGCGTTGTTGAACAATAAAAAATTCGCAGCGTGCGCGTTAACTAAAAGCCGAATTCTTCTGTCTCTCATTCCCCATTAGCAGCCATTGGCATGTTCCAGTAGGAAACGTTAGTAGAAGTAGAAGTGTAAGTGTTAGCTAAAAGCCGACTTCTTCTGTCTCTCATTCCCATTAGCAGCCGTTGTTTACCTCCAAGGTAGTGCCTGGTGAGATCTCTCCTGTGCGTGATTAAACAATAAAAATTTTGTTCAAAACGCCATTGATTGATGAAATAAACCAACGAAAGACGCCAGATGTTTGTAAAAGCAAAACGAAAGAACGCCAGATGTTTCTAAAGCAAAGCGAAAAGACGCCAGCTGCTTAACGAAAGACGCCACATGTTTTCTAAAGCAATGGTTTTCTAAACAATGAAAATTCACAGCGTACATGTAAAATTAAAGTGAGCTGCAAGTCGTCATAACTCATCGAACCTTTAGTATAAAAGCGCCCGATCTCACGTCGGTGATGATGTACTGGGCAGAATTCACGGAAGATTCACGGTTTACCGATGAACCTCCGCAGCTTCGCCCACTCATCATCATTCACTCCGTGGATATGCTGTGATTTTTTTTTTTTGGCGCGCTGGGAGCGTTTCTTGGAAATAAAATTTTCAGTTCCGTGCACTTTGAATGTGTCCACATAACATATAAAGAACCCAGGCAAAACAAAAATTGAGACCGGACAGGCATGTTCGATCTCTCGTGGAACCACCCACGTGTAGAAGCGACTAAAAAGGGCACTTGGGTGTAAACATAAACGAAAAACTGGCCACTGCCTCACCGGTCCAGTATTTCACCTTTCGGAGCTCTGAACGGCTTTACAGAGCTATACGCTATAGCTTATTTAACTGCGCGTCCTGAGATTAGCGCAGCTAATGAGAGTGTTAAGGGCTATGTGTTCATTGGCTTCAGTTTGTGCCGCTCCCCCTTCTCACCCCATTTCTCTTTTCCATAGTTAAATAGCGTGCTTTTGTAGCGCTTCAACTGAGAACAGCGTGACCCGTGGAACGGCGTCGCCCTCTGCGAAGCGACCTAAATATAAAATCCCACGCGCGGAATGGCGTAAGCGCTGTCCGAGAGAGCATAGACAGTGCGAAGCGGCCGTATCGCGACCCGAGTGCATACCCGGGCTCGTCGACGCTTCCCTGCGTTCTCTCCCGAGGCCATGAATAATTGTGCCCGGCCCGGCCCGGCCGGTCTGTTGTTCCGCGCCGTTTGCCGGAGCATCGCGCTTTTGTGTCTGCAGTTGCGCGCTATAGCCGCGGTTCGAGCCGCAACCAGCGTCGGCAAACATGGCGCCACGCCCGTTATCTGTTGGGCAAGACAGCGAGGTGGCAACGATACGGTCGTGGTGGCAGAGCGGGCTTTAATTCATTATCTGCCAGCCAATTTGGCCGTTTGTGGTTTGATTCCACCCTATAACACTGCACGCTTCTGTTGTCTTGTTTTTTTTGCTTTCGTTCAGCGCCGAGTAACGTTCTCGAGTCATCAACGCACGCGGCGCGAATAACCACTGCATTAGTTTGACGCAGTGGGTGGAGAATGGAGCACGGTTTGATGATATCAATATCAGCGTTCGTGAATCTTTCTCGCTCTGTATTATTATGTGTCACACGTGGACGCATGCGCGCTATTTATCATGTGTTGTTCCTTTTGTACAGCGCAACATTGTTCCAACGTCACACTGATGGTGCCACTTTTTTCTTGCTCGACAGCGTTTTCTCTCTCTCTCTCTCTCTATACAAATTATGGTTTCTCTATACATGATTAAATTAGAGGTAATCGAAGTGAAAAAAAAATACAGCATATAGCAGGTCGGATTCAACCCTTTCGGAATAAAAGATAAAAAGAAAGTAAGAGTGCAGCGTGGTAACTAAATTTACGATGTTCTCTACAGGAGACGATAGCCATTACAAAATTGTGTGAGAAAACATCATCATATAATGCCTTCCTAACGGCGCCGTTAGATGGAAGAGTATACAGCGTACTGGGTCATCAAGGATTGCAATTTTGTGTTCGAGTTGCAAACTAAGCGTCTATTCTTGCTTTGTGGAACGTTACAGAAGCGTACTTTCGATATGCTGACAAAAAAAAAAGAAGCCCGTCTGAGCATTCAGAAATAGGTAGCGCTACAGCCATAACATTATATTCCCCAGTAATGCAGCGCTGGCACTGCAAAAAGGCAAGCTTTCTGTACAATGCAATAAACTTGGACGTAAGTGCTGAGCCAGCAATGGAACAACGACGCTATTATATATATGGCTGATCCACAGAAACTGCTTTATGCGCCATGTTTACGAAATGAAAAAAAAAAAGAAATACTGAGTTCGAAACAGCCGTTCATGTAGGAACTGTAAATTACTTAAGGTTATGAAGTTTTGGCAGCCAGTTATTGCACAATGTAGAGCTTTTTTATGGACTCTCGAAAAGGCTGCGATAAGACCAACACAGTGTATGCAAGAAATGGCATGATGCCTTCAGATGACGAATAAAAGAAGAAGGTAAGTGTGTTCTTGGAGTAACATTATACACATGGGGTCCCAACCGGCAGAAGTGAATGATATTGCCTGAACCTCGAGCTGCACAAAATATGACAATTTACGTGAGAATTACACATGCGGCATCCGCTAGCTGGATATGAAACAAAAACGCCGGAATGAGCAAAATAAACATTCCATTAGACCCTAGCACCGCATAATGTTGAAGGGTTGAATTCCTCCGCCTTAGACTCGCCATAGTTCTCGGCTTGGCAAATAAATTTAACTCTGATTAAAACTATGCCTGGTCATGTGTAATCTGCATTCTTTGTGTTTCTTAGTTCATGATAAACTGATTGAAAACAGCAAATCCATGCAGATAAACACCTGTAATAGCCGCCCCGCCACGGTGGTCTAGTGGTTATGGCGCTCGGCTGCTGACCCGAAGGTCGCGGGATCGAATCCCGGCCGCGGCGGCTGCATTTTCGATGGAGGCGAAAATGTTTGAGGCCCGTGTACTTAGATTTAGGTGCACGTTAAAGAACCCCAGGTGGTCGAAATTTCCGGAGCCCTCCACTACGGCGTCTCTCATAATCATATCGTGGTTTTGGGACGTTAAACCCCAGATATTATTATTATTATTACCTGTGATAGCCCTATAAGTTTAATTTTCGTAGGACGCCAAATCTAAAATATGTAAGTGCGAATTTTGCTCAAAACCAAAGAAAGTGTGTAGTATGCTGGCATTATAAAATATCAAAGTAACGGGTTGTTCCAACAATGTAAAAAATTAAATTAAAATATTTCAACTGAGAAAGAAAATAAACACACTTAAATATGGTGCGTGAGTGAGCCCATCGAAGGATAACAACGAAAATACGCTAATACAATTAACAAGCCTACAACAGCGTGCAGAAAGCATAATGCAATAAAAGTAAAATGCCTGACGAAAAGAAGTAGTGCGTATATGTCAATGAAACTTAGAGCTTGACCTTTTTACGCACGCCGTTCAAATAGTCATCACGTAATTGTACACCCGTAAGTTATAGTAAAAAACGCGGTCCGCCTTAAAGTGCCCAAACTCAATACTCTCACCCCACGCCCATCGGGTCGCAATCGTGAACTTCATAATAAATCTCAATCAATTCAGGTATATCTTAATAATGCGAAAAGTGGGGTTCGTTTGCGCTGATCGCGCATGCCAAACACGCCCCCGCTGCGGCCGCCGAGCTTGACATTTTGATCACGTCCTGTCCGGAGGGCCCCGCGCATGAAATGAAATCACGCGGACGCACTTTTACTACACTGCTGTCCCTGCACGCACGCATACGTCAACGTCGTAATAGGAAGCCAGGCGTTGGTCCGGAAGACTGGCAGCGGTCAAGCCCGGCGTCATCCCTCACGCCCCGCAGTGGTGACGGCGAAAACCGAAGGGTTATGCATGGACGAGGTTTATGCATGCAGAGCACGGCCTTCCGGTCGCGCATTGTTCGCGAACTTGTATACGTGACAGATAACAAGATCGTGGTGGGGTCAAAGAGTGTTCAACATGAAATGGAATAATTCCCTTTTCAATTATAGCACAATGCTGTGTGCACTAAAGCAAGCGAAAGCAAAGGAAAACAGGTGCGCGGGGTTTATGCACAACATACAGTGAAACCTCGGTGATACGATCACAGCTCATTCAAATTTCGGGGTGATACGAATTTTTAGTTGGTCCCGGCCAAGGCCGATTGGCCTGCAATGTAATGCAGTACGGTTGTCGCGAACCGATTTTCACCCAGCAACGTTTGATACGAACGTACGCTACCACCCAGGTACGAAGAGATGCTGTCGCGCAAACGTGGGCATGCGCGCCGCACCGCCAAATCGTCAGAATCACGGTGTAACAAAAAACCTTACGGTCAGCATAAACCTTCAGAGACGCGTCACCGCCTCCGAGATTGTGTGCGCGAATATTTGAGGCTCTTATGTGCCTCCGTGTGTCTTCGCGTTTAGATTACAGAGGACATTAGCGCCATGCTTTCTTTTTTCTATCGCGTCGACGCGGGCTGCTGTGGTTGTACTGCGTTTGCACGTGCCTGCCTCGTGCATCAAACATCCTACGAAAGGTGGACGAAGGCCGAAAGAAGGCGAGGACGGCCCAGGCGAATGAGTCAGGCCTCACAACGTCAACGTGCGCGACCGTTGAGGTCGCGCGTGTGCGGGCACGGCCGTAAGTTTCCCAAAAAACGTCCCCAAAACTTCCGCGATAACAAAACCATAACACAGGACCGTGGTGCTGTAACTTTGTGGCCTTGATCCATCGCGTCAAAGCGCTTCTTTTGTTACTTTTGCTGCAGTACTCCGTTGTCATGCAAAAAAGTATACTAAAATTTGAAGGGGCTACTGCTGTCGCGGGTCACAACGCACCTGGTTCATTAATTAAATACGTGCGTACGGGCCGCATATTTACGAGTGCTGGTATTATTGCCGACATCTAAAACTTAACTTAAAATCATTCAGGGTTCTTCCTGACGTTGCTGCGGCCCTGAAAAACAATAAATGAAAACGTACGCCAGCTTTCTTTTGTCGCATGCTAATTTTCAATGCTTTCTGGTCATACGAATTTTGGATGATACGAATATTTTAGGCGGTCCCGTGGGATTCGTATCACCGACGTTCCACTGTATATCTGAACTGGGAGCTTATTAATAATTTTCTGGATCTTTACCCTTCGTTGCTTCTCTCCTTTCATTGTTTTGATCTCCCATTCCCCTTCCCCCAGAGCAGGGTAGCAAACCGGACTTCCGCCTGGTTCACCTGCTCGCCTTTGCTTTTTCTTTTCGTTCTCTCTCTCTCTCTCTCTCTGGGGCTTTACGTACCAAAACCACGATGTCTTTATAAGGTAATAATAAGTGTTGGTGCTTAACGTCCTAAAACCACGATATGATTCTAAGGCACGGCATAGTGAAGGACTCCGGATAAGTTAAACCACCTGAGGTTACTTAACCTGCACGTAAGTATAAGTACAAGGACCTCTAGTGTGCCGCGTCCATCAAAATGCGACCATAGCGGCCGCGATCGGACCCGCGTCTGTCGGGTCGGCAGTTGAGCCGCGCACCCACTGCACCACCGCGGCGCAGTGAGAATGGGCACGTTAGCAGCCTTTCTTCTTAAACGTGACGTACGAATGACAAAATTGGGAAATAAAAAATTCATGACAACTCACAAAAACGTTCATTCTTGCTGCTTAGAGTAAAATTAAAGGGAAGTTGAAGCATTTAAAAAAAAATGTCTCTGGAATATGTAATCATAGTTTCATCCCTGTTGAATTCAAAAATCAATGTAAGAGTTCACAGAACTGAACGCAAATAGCATTTCTTGGCAAAAAACAGCAGCTGCAGCCGCAGGGCTTCTTGAGCTGCTGAGCGAAGGCGGTGACGTCATCTTCGATGTAACGCGTCATCGGCGCCACCAGCTCTGTCAAAGCATGGCCTTCGCGGTCACTTCCACCAAAACGTGCAGTAAGAAGTAGTCACGGAGGCCACGGTTGAAGATACGAACGTACTCAGCGGCTCCGCCAAAACTACTGACGGTGATGTAGTTACGGTTAGTTCGTTTCCACGCCCACACTTTCGGCGCGTTGGCGTGGGCGGAGCAAGACGAACTTTTCTTTCGCGTATTTTAAAGCTCCTGCTGCTACAACAGCGAAAAAAATTAAGCCATCGTCGACAATAATCTTGCTCCTTGTTAACAACAAAGTTTTACCGAATTATAAAACCACTTCACCTTCCCTTAAAAAAAAAAAAACTTACGCAGGCACGCCTGCAGAGAGATGAGAAGTAGAAAAAATAGTGCACCGAAAACAGCTTCGTTTGCGGCGTTTTTGTCTCATGACACTGCTGTGATCTTACCGTTTTACTTAGGACTACGCATTTGACTTTACTAACCGCAATCACCTTCACAGTGAAGCGCTCACGTAAAAAGGACGTAGTGAACCACAGTTGATGGCTGCGAATATATGTGTTGTTTATTTGGCGATTCATTCCTTTGTGTAGTGTTTTGTTCTTAGAATGATACATACCGAGTTACCTTGGTTTTGGTTTCTCTTAAACGTAAACGCTGATATAAGGTGTCTGTATATGTGCTGACCATCGACCGGCACCTATTATATGTGCTTATGTTTAAAACAAATGGGGAGGGCGAGGTCGAGGCGCATACAGATACTGAAATCGGAAAGTTGTGTACCCACACAACATCCAGCCACGTTTTTATTTTACCATCATGATGTTCTGCCGTGCGCGCTATCCCAATTCCTGTAATGCGTGCCCTGCAGTGACTGAGATAACAAAGGTATGTGAAGGAGAAAAAAAAAAAAGAACAAACGAGAGTGACCCAACCCAAAGCGCGGTTAACGGCCTCTGTCGTCGTTGCGGGGTTCCTAATTAATCGACCGTCATAAATGAGCACCAGCGTCTTTAACATCTCCAGGCATTTTACTCCGTCTTGTTATCTGCCTTTTTCACACCTCCTCGCTGCCTGCGTACTTTGATTTCTCGTCGCCGTTTAGCGTTCGCGAGAAAAACCATTAGCGATCGTCCCAAAAGGGTCGTTTTCTTTCCTTCCGCCCAGCAGTGGGAACCGAGCCGACAATTGGAGAAGAACGCGCAGCACTGGGGGAATGAAAGGAACGCCTCTAAGCAAAATCCTTAAATGAAAGAGCCCCGGGTTACGCACTGACGGCGAAAGGTACTTCATATTATGACGGTGTTCCAGCGTGGCATTCCAACACTATATATAACGACGCTATTCAACCACCCTGCCCTCCCAGAAACTTGCATCTAGCACGAAGTAAAGAGGTGTAATTTTTTTCGCCTATTTACTTCGTCGTACAACAAGGTAGGGAAAAATGTCGACCTTAGGAAAGGCTACGCAGTGTAGCAGCAAAACGATTAAATTTTTCCGATAGTGAAAAGTTAACGAGAAACCAGTAGCGTTCCACGAAAAGACCCGAAAGAGGTGGGAGCCACCGCATGATAGCTTTCGGCCAGTTGTGCTGGCGTGCGCACCGGTGCCATCCCGGGGGACGGCAGCAGCACCACCACAGACGGCACACACGGAAGGGGTGTGTGTGTGTGTGTGCACTGGTGCGTCGAGGAGAATGCCCTCGGTGCGCAGAAACAGCAGTAGCATAGCCCTTCCAGCCGTGTATATGGCCTCGCTCACCAACACGGAGCACACGCGGAAAGAGGGGGGCTCTAACCCACCGAGTGTACGGATACATAGAAACAAGAAAAACGTCACTTGGAAGGGAAACGTGGACGATGGCGCTTTTTCGCTGGGGCGTGTAACACGGAAGAAGTAGCAAGTAGCACGCGGGGCAATTGAGCGCAGGATAGCATGAATCCCCGAGGACAAATCGGGGACCAACACCCCCTTTCCCCTCTTTCTCCTCCCCAAGTTTCCCCCACATCTTTCCTTCTAATGGGTCCGAACGAAACGCTCTTTACTCTAATTGTGAGCCGGCCACCATGCTCCTAACTTCGCTTCAGCTACGTCACACTCAACCCGCCTGCTTAGGTGGTGTTACAGCGGCTTACACACCAACCCCCCTCCCTCCCCTTTCCATCCCATTTTTATATTACTTGCTTCTTGGAGAGAATCCTTGCGCTCCCATCGAACCGCGACGTGTGAAGCCCTTGACGCGGTTCTGCGCTAACCGCCCGTTTGCGTTGGTGAACGTAAGTACAATCAAATGTAAGTTGGGAAACGGGATATGTTTTCAAGATGAGGCTGAAACGAGCTTAACCGAGTATTTGCCCTTGGCTTTCGGGCCGAGGACGTGGCACTGCTGAGTTGAGTAAGCGACTTGATGGAACGCCTTTATGATAACGTTCGCAGATTCATACTATTCTTAGTGCACGGGCGTGTGCGCTTATGAGTACAGTACGAATATCAAAAGGACGCCTCCCGTCCACAGTTATATCGATCTACCAAAAAAAGAAATGAAAAAAAAAAGAACGAAACGTACTTTAAACGTTATTCGTTCGGCATTTAATCTTGCACTTCAGCGGTTCGCGTAGAATACAAAATGCAAGTTTAATCTCTCGCTTACTAAAAGAGTATAGTGTATAAAAATGTCTTTACAGAGCCCAAGGGCTCCTGGCCGTCATCTAGGCAAAGATGCACCCCCCCCCCCCCCCCCATCGTCAATCTGCCGGCTGCCAAAGTAAAATCTATTTCTATCTCTCTCTCTCTCTCTCTCCATTCTCAAATAATAGCGTAAACTAGAGCTTTCAGTGTGCCTGGAAGAAGTAATATTTTACCTCGCAATAGTTTTCATCTGAAGCGTGTGTATACAAAAAATGCGCTGATTTCTTTCTGCTTATCGCGTCTTGTTGAAGCTAGTCCTTGAATTTGTAGTTGTGCTTTATTGGCTTGTATGTAATCGCACAAACTTTAGAACGAGTCATTTTCTTACTGTTCCTTTTTTTTTCTACCGTCTATAGTTATTGACTCTCAATGTACGTCAACCAACTCCACCTGACGTTGTGATACGACACATTTTATGAGTTTATCTTTAGTTTACTGGGAGTAGAACAGCACATCAGGAAGCGCTCATCATTCAAGTCTCCAGGGTTTGGATGGCTGCCGCAAGCAGGTCACCAGGGAATTAGTACTTAGAATACTGAATGCAGTATATAATAACAAAGTAAAGCGACCATAATGCAAGTCTTAGGGGTCTGAGAGTGGCACTCTCACTGACTGTGTTTGTAAGCTTGTGATTAACTGTGAGCCATCTTATTTTCTTTTTCCAGTAGATGTATTGATCCTGAAATATGCATACAAGATTAAACCGACAGTTTCTCATTCACCAACTTATCGTTTCGAGCAAGCGTGTGTGTTGTCAGTATGAGTGATAGATTACTTACGCTCGTGGGACTTAATGCAGCCAGAAACACAGTTATTTACTCGGAAAACGTCAAATATTTGGACGCTCATAGCGATCGACCATGCCTTAGGCAATAAAAGGACTTCCTAATTACTGCAGTCTTTCTTTTTTTCACGTTGTTTCGTACGCTCTGTAATACAAAGACTCCAATAAGAAGGAGCACTCCAACCTGCGAAAACCTCTTGGACAGTGTATACATTTCTGAGCTTTCGGTTCCTTTAGCGTTGTATATGATGCACAGTATACGCATCACAATCCGACTCGCAAATGTTGACACAGCTGGTAATACATGCGTACATTTAGATATAATAATTCGTGTCTACCTGGGAGACCTTTTTTTTTTCTTTTTGCCATTTGGCGTGGCACATGGTAGTTTCTAAGGCAAGGTCTCTGTGTTTTTTTACGCTTCGTTTTGTCTGTTTTATATTGCAGCATGACAAATTCAGCGATCAATATTGGCACCTGCGCGTTAAAGGCCGAATCTCAGCGGAGGGTGAGTAAACAAGCGTAGACCGCGCAGTGCCAGTACGTTGAGCCGGCGTGAAGGATGAAGACAGAAAGGCGAAACGATGATGGACGACGCGTGGATTTAATCGGCTTGCGTCAACATTCGGCCGATGCTGCGGCAAAAGCAGCAAAGGACCGCCATCGAAAGGTCGATGATGTCTTTCTTTCGCGGCGTCTAACTCTCGCCACTTACACGCAACCCAGGTGAACGCTGTTTTTTCGTTCGACGCCCCTTTCCTTAAAAACCCAGTTATTAACGTCGCTCGTGCAACTGAAAGCAAGATAAAGGAAACAAACAAAAAAGCACGAATAAGAAATCTGGATTATAAATGCAACGCTCTAGACGCGAAGGTGTTCCCAAAAGCCGCTACTCGACGGAGAACTGACGTACAAAGACCCCAAGCAAAAGTTGACAGCTTCCAGAGGGGGTCTTAAGGTTGTCGCAACGTCGAGGCGTCTCTCTTATAAAAGGAGGGAGGCGGGAAAGTGCCGCAAGTAAGCACGGCGTGGCGAAAAAATAAACAGAAAGGACTTCGAATGAGGAGGCGGGGAGCGTCGCAAATTAGTGGCTGGTTCTTGGAGAGTGCGTTGGTTTTAAGAGACTGCTTTCTCGGGTCTTCAGTGGTGGCGACAGGTCGCTGAAACACCCTCAGCGACAGGCCGGAAAAGTGTGCAGGAGGAATATTAACCCCGTAGAGACTCTCGAGAGGACAGTTCACACTGCACCTTGTGGTGCTTTATTTTTAATTAGTATTGGCACAGAAGGTGAACTGTCATTTTGGAAAGGCCCGTCAGACATATTATCCACCGCACTGAAAGGATTTAAACGACACCTTCACATTTACTTTAACAACTTGAAGAAAATAAGCATCCTGGGATAAACACGGAATGACAGCGTGAAAGAAAAGAGAAAAGAGAGAAACGTTTGCGTCACTTTCTGTGTGCCGCGCTTTCATAAAACTGAGAATCCGCCCGACTGCAGAAAGACAACAAAGGAATTCGCAAACAGTACGCACGACCGAGCGCATTGTTTGCACATCGCCCTGCCGTACTTGCTTAGACGCTCGCTTGTTGCCGGCAAATGAAACGTTGAAGCGCGCTCGTCCGAACAAAGCAATCAGAGAAATACACGGGGAAAAAAGAAGGAAAGACTGGACTCAAGAAGCAGGGGGACTGCCACGGCAAACTTTTCCTCTAGAGTGGATGGACAACGTAAAGAATGACTCGGAGGCCCGCTTAATGCAGCTGGATAAGAGGACTTAACAGATGGGAAGCACGCTGCCCCATAGAAGCATCGCGAGTGGAAAGAAGGTTATAGTGATGCGGACGGGAAGCAAGGAACAGCAGGAGAGCCGTGGGCAATCGTCTTAACAGCAAGGTCACGAAGTCGAGACGAGATGGCGGCGCCGGAAGACGGGGAGAAAAGAATACGACGAGGCAAGACTGGGTCGCCCTCACGATTCCAGACTCCCGTCCGCCCTGCTCTCGAAGTGGGAGGCAATGAGAAAGAGCCGGAGAGTGAGAGAAGGGCGAAAATGCAGTCAGAGAGGAAACGAAGATCACGAAAGAGTCGCAAGCACCACAAAGCCCCACCAAGCTAGCGGCATAACGGCGGCAGGAAGCCACGCCGCAGTCGTCGACTGGCACTTTAACGCGATAGACGAGGGGAACGTGCCCTATCGATCCCGCCGAAATTCCACCGAGGAATCCCCCCAACCACTGCCACCGCCGTCGTCGTCGCGGCGCACGGACTGCTAAGCACACAGACGCGAGCACTCGCACGGACAAGCAAATAAACAAACACGCAGGCAACGAAAGGCAAGCAGCGCGCAGACACAAGACCCCGCACGAAACGCACACAGCTCCGAGACGAGGTGACGGTGGCGCGACTCGACATGTCCCAGAACTAAGAGCGAGAACATAATAAGGGACAAATATAAAGGAAAGAACTCGAAATAAATGGGGACAAAAAGCAAACAATAGCAGGGAACTGCGAAAAGCAGGCAGAAAGCCTGCAGGAACAAAAGCAAGAAGACATCGCATCGGGTAAACGAAAACGTTCACGGCTCCTGCAGGAAGAATTGGGATATAGAGGGAGCCGGAGGGAAAAAGGAAATCGGGTCAGAGTTGAAAACATATAAGGACACGATCGGGAAAAGGAAGCGAGAGTGGGCGGAATAGCAGCGGGGAGACTAACAGCACTGTCTTGTCCCCCCACCCGTCCTCACCCTTTAGAAAACATTACCGAGGCGGCGAAGGAGAGCGATGTGACAACGTTCGGGAAGAAAGGACGCAGGGAACGGTGGAGCGAACGAAGAGGGGACCGCCGCGTACAGTATAGCGTCGGGAAAGCATTAGCGCAGAGACAAAGGGAGAATCGCTTTGTGGAAACGCGACGGGAAGGGAAAGGTGGGGTTAAAAGCGTGCCAGAAGGGCACGAAGCTGTCCTCGCGTGGCGCACACATACAGGCGAGCGCGCTCGCGAAGGCACCTAGGATCCACGCAGAGAAGACGACAACGATGACGAGGAAAAGGCAGTCGTGGGGGGCAAAGATTAAAAGCACGAAGACAGCCGTCCCGGACAAAGTGCAAAGACAAACAGCCTTCGACGGTCGTTTACTCTAGACGGGCGCCAATAAACCGGTCGCTCCTCTGGGGAAAAAGGCTGGTTTCTGCTAAGGCCCAATAAAGAAGGAGCCGTTATAAACAGATGATAAGAGCTCGGCGACAGTCTGCCGCGGGGTGTATGTAGGGACGATACAATAGGAAGAGGAAAGTACACATAGTCGACGGTTGATATATGTATTTATATACACATACAGGACATTCTCGTATATATAAGTTAGCCTCCCCAATTATTACCGACCAATGGGAGCAGCAAACAAGGCTGGGGGAGTCCCATTTTCCCAATAAATCAAGCGGGCCATTCATCTGCTATGCGAGGAGTTAACAAGGGGGCAGCATGGGGGCGTATTCTGGTTGACCTTGGAGAGCTGTTCGAACAGTTTCCAGGGGCGGTGGATCGGGACCGGAGGGCAGCTTCCCGGAGATTGATGAACTCGACGCCAGGAAGTGGATCGGGCTTCCTTTCAGCAGCACGACCCCTCTAGCCATAGCTTAAAACAATGCTCTTTTCAGCTCTACTTTATGCCTTTCACAGGCACGAATGAATCGGGGTTGAATTGACTTTGTGGACCGTAGCTAGTTGATGTTGCGCAATTAGAACGAATTCTCTGTTATAAGGAAATGAACGCATGTATCGCTCGTTTCTTTACAAGCTCCTTTTTCTTATTCATAGGCGGACCTAACGATGCCTACGTTTAATATATGAGGTAAACATTTCAATGGAGTGACTCGCCGATTTACTCTTCGAGTAACTATTTGTCAGGAAGAAAATGTTTTAAGGGGCTGCCCTGCGCTTGCCGCTCGATTCAAATTCGGAGCTGGAGCATATTCTAGGCCTGTGAAAAGCACCACATGCGCGTCGCTGTTTTTCGAAGCACTGCTCGCGTTGCCAAGCTGAGAAGGCCTCCGCGGATATTTGCCTATGGTTTTGTTCTGTAGGAGAGTCCATGTGCTGTTCGCATGTATATGCATGTGATCCCTACGCATACAGCGATTATTACGCAGCTTCTGGAGTAGAATGCGAATGAATGAGTCACGCTAACGTCTTCATGATATCAGCAAATTAGCAAAGCTTGCGTCTGCCTAAGCAGTCTCTATTATTTTTTTGGCCATACTATGTCAAGTCATGTGATTAGTATTTCAGAACAAATGCTACATGATGTGCAAATGCACTGCAGTGTTGTTAAAAGTGCCACAGAATCGTCAAATTATGCATTTATAGAGAGCTATGAATAACAATTCGCGCTTTTATTCTGCGGATTTCAGCTAATGTTAAACACAAGACAAACACAAAACCTTGCCAGTTCCCAAACTGGTTGCACCTGTGCGTACCCCTTCTGCCCCGTCGATTACAAGCTTTTCAAATGTAGTTTGAAGTTTATTACTTTCCGATACAAAAAGAGGCGTAAGAGCTAAAGGTCATGTTGCCTGACAGAGGCTCTTACTCCAATGCGCATTCGACATACATGTACGAACATGTTTTCAATGGGAGTACAAAAAATAGAGCAACCAGAGAAATTAATTAAGCATGCATGTACATAATTGTCACCGCAAATAAAGCAATACAGGTAGACGTCATACATAAAAACACTTCATGACACTTCATAAAAACAAACATATACAAACACTTCAATAATATATAACTATATGCGTTAAAATTGTGAACATTCAAATTGTAGCACAAACCGAGAAAAAAAAACACACGCATATGCAGTGTACATAAAAAATTAGTGAGCTATATTTTATTGATAAGTTATCGTGGAATGTAACAGAAAGTTTTTTCAAAAATTGTTTAAAGCGGGGTGCATGAAAATCTATATGAAGCTTAACAATGTTTAATAGCCGGGGTACTTGCTACTCTAGGTCCTTACGCCCGTAGTTAGTTCGCATGAGTGGTGGCAGTCTCGTTTGGTGGCGTAATTAATATCGAGGGGAAGAAATGGGCAGCCTACTAACATGGAGCCTGTGCTTTTTTATGTGCTAATGTAATCTATAATAGTAAATTTGATTTGTTCTGGTTAATGAGTGTTTGTCGAGAAGATTGTGTGTGGGTATGTCTCGCGATCTACCGTGATAGCTATTGAAACATCTTATTAACCTTTTTTGTAGTTTTATTAATTTGTCATAGTTCTTTTGCAGTTGTTGTTCCCCAGAATAATGTACAATAGCTACGTTTTGAGTAAAGAGGGCGTATTCTTTAGTGTTAGTGGTATAAGAATACTAATTTATACGTAGAGACTACATACTTTACTAAGGTCGCTGCTTAGTTTATTGATATGATTGCCCCTAGAGAGATTTTCTTGAAAACATGCCCCCAAAACCTTTGCGTTGTTACTTGTTCTATCTAATTTCCTTTAAATAAAACGGTAATTTCACAGGCATTCGCTTATTCATCAGTTTAAATATTATATACTTAGTTTTGCTAACATTTAATTGAAGTTTCTTTAAGTTCAGCCAGTCAGATATTAAATCTGAATAATCATTATTTCTTTTTTGAATCTGTTGTAGGGATTTGAAAAAAAAAGTCACTTCCCCTGCTGCAATAAATGTGCACCAGGCGGGAATTCTAACTTTTTATGCTGCCTCTATATAAAGGAGTATTTAGTAGTCATATACGTTCTGTGTATTGCTGGTATCAACCACACGTGCAAGAATATAGATTCGCTAAAAACGGTTTATGCACACTTCCGGTGACATTGAACCAACGTAATAAACTCTCGAAGCAGTAGAAAGAGAAGTGGAACGCAAACAATTGATGACAGGAAAGTCCCCACAGTGTCGTCCACCAAGATTTCAAATTCTTGCTTTGCGATTTCCAACTTCTTCTTTACAAATTCCCGCGTTAACTAGTTTTATACATTGCTAATCGCTGTAGCTGTGAATGAAAGTTTTCTTTGAAAAAACAAGATGTTAGAAGCAGCACACGTGAGCCAAGATGTTAATTTTGCTTTTTTTTCTATCATGGTTGGCTTTATTTCGTGTGTGTGTGAGCGTGTGCGTGTGCATGTGTGTGTGTGTGTGTGTGTGTGTGAGCGTGTGCGTGTGCATGTGTGTGTGTGTGTGCGTGTGCATGTGTGCGTGTGCATGTGTGTGTGCGTGTGCGTGTGCGTGTGTGCGTGTGTGTGTGTGTGTGTGTGTGTGTGTGTGTGTGTGTTCGTGAGCGCGCGCGCGCGCATCATCCTTGAATTTTCTTTTACATGCTGTCTGCCCAAAAACCAGCGAAGAGTGCCAGATAATTAACGAGAACATCATCGTACGCGACCTCATTTCGCTTATGACGAATTGTCGAGAACTTTTTTTTTTCAGCAGCACTCAATGCGTTTGGAAGTCTTGTTGCATTGTATCCAGATGAATGCATACGACACACGCTGCTAAAAAACACCGCAGGAGGGCATTCGCATCGAGTTCCCTCTTTTTTTTTTTCAGGTTTCTTGAAGTGGGTCGTCGCCTCAAACCTTCACTGGCTTCCCAACAGCAACCTTACGATGCTAGCAGTGCTCTTAGCTGCTGTCTTGACAATGGCCCGAGGCTATGGAGGGCTCATTTTTCCATCCCGGGGACACGACCGTCCCAGGCTATTTTTTTTTAATTCTCCTTCCGGAAAGAGTGTCGCTGGCTGCCTCTTCTTCAAGTACCTTCCTCTGTCTTATCCTTCTACACGTGCGCTCTTTCTATTTCTTGCCGCGTAATCACTTTTCGGACGCCAAGTATTGTTTCATTTCCTACTTCTTTTTTTTAAGCACCCTAATCCCAAACGAGACACGCTCAAAAACATCACACATCACCTTTTTTCCCTCTGTTGCATGGGAACCCTCGCAATTCTGTCGCTGTTCCACCCGGAAACGAGTTATAGATTCAATCCTTATAACATTTGGCGCGCCAGCGAAGTCGCTTCGAGCCTGCAGAGCAAGCGCGCCTGTGCTAGCGCACCGCCCGATGTCAAAGCGCATAAAGTAATTACGCTTTCTTTCGGGTGGCGAAGCTTTGTCATGTGCACATTCATTCGACGTCGAGCGTCCTGACTGCCCTTTCCCTCCGAGTCGTAGTTTTCACCCTTTCCCTCGCCACGCACGCTACGCCAGGCGTCTCTGTTCCCTTACCAGAAACCCGTGCTTCGGAGGCAACGGCTGTGAAAGCAGACATTGAATGAGAGAAAGGGAAACAAAGATGCAAATTTTCTTTTTGCATGGAGAGAGTGTCAGGGGAATGCGGTCGAATCGAAGAGGTAGCGGGGGAGGACGTGGGGGTATTAAAGCAATGAGGGATTGCGTCTGGATTCTAGGGGAAGCTGGGAAACGGGGAACGTGGGGCAGGGCGAATCGCGAAGAGGAAAAGAACGAAACAAAATGGAGAAGTCAGTTCACGCCGGGAGGCAAATCCGGCGCAGCCAGCTATCAAAGGGCCAGACACGATCGTAAAAGCCGCTTCGTAATAAGCTGTCACATACGCCGCGCGACACTGTTTTCCACGGGGACGCATTTGAAAGGAGCCCGAAATTAGGGACGAGCGAGTGTGACTGAAAGAGCGAAGGAAACAAAAAAATTTTTTTGAGTTATTGAGCGAATCACCTAACGTGACGCCGTGCTGGGATCCTGCGAAAGAGAGACACAGAAAGAAGCTCTGCAAAATCTCCGATCATCTTTTTTTTCCCTTTTGTTATTTTTTCAATGAAAGGTACGTGAGAACACTGATGAGAATGGAATGAAAATAAAGAGAAAGCTCTCGGTTTGAGACAGTGCGCGAGGCAGCCAGGGGAGGCAAGAAAAAAAAGATGACATGACTGGCGGCGACGGTTTGAGAAGCGGAGAGCTTGATAAAAGGAGAAAGTACGGAACAAGAAAGAATACGGGAGAGAGGGAGAGAAATTCGCTGTCTTGAAACCGGGGTGAATTCAATTTATCTTAATTCGAGCCGTCTATAACGGTTTCTCGAGCTCTTCCCTCTTGTCTTCAATGCGATAGGACATGTACGCGGCCAGCCTGCGACTGTTGGCGCGCCATGCCTCGCCAGCGCGCGCGCACGCTAAAGCTCACGTGAGCGTAACTCGGAAGTAAGAATACAGAAACCGTACGCGAGATAGGAAGGAGCGGCGCGCTAGAGTGTGGAAGAGATTTCGTCTCTGCAACCAGTGCGCCGTGTGTGGGTAGCCCGCAAAAAAGAGAGAAAAAGATAGAAAAACGAAAAAGAACACAAATACACAATAAAACAGGCATAGTAAGGCGCATGAAGGTCCTGACTATATTAAAACGCAAAAAGCCGGAAATTCTGAGCAGAACGCGTACGCTGGAAAGCACGCCGATGCGCTCAACGCCTACGCAGTGTAACGCTGCGGAGAAAAATTTCGGTACACTCCACAAAAAACACCAACAACTCGATAGCTTGCCGTAACAACCAAAGCAAAAAAAAAAAAAAAATCATCGGGCATGAAAGGCGTTTCCGGTTCGCGACAGCTGCAGCGCGAGTCGCAAATGAAAATGAAGGGACCCCCCAGGCAAAATGCAGAGCCACAAGCGATAAAGAAAATGAGCTCCGAGATGGCTGGCAGATGGCGTGTGGTCGTGCCGTTCGGCATTGCAGATCTCGCGGCACAGTTTCCGGGTGCGGCATTGACGAACAGTATGCCCCGAAGCCAGTCCCTCGACTTTCAAACTATGCAAGCTGATTTCTATGCCAACCATTTCCCTCTCTGCGACTACCTCGCCGCTGCTGCTGCATGTCATTGGGACTCATGAAAATAACGCTCGGCTGACAATAAACTTCGGACTAAAAAGCATCGTGCATGGAGTTTGAGGCTTACGAAAACTGTGACATTCGGTATTGTTTCAGCACCGACCAATTTAAGAGTGTTTATTTATTTAATGCTCTCCAGGTAATAAAGACTACTGATAATCGAGTTCCGAAAGCGCGGCAGAGTTTGCTCTGCAGTACACCCATTGTATCGTTATATGGTGAAGTTAACAAACCGTAGACTGTTTCTCTCTCTCTCTCTCTCTCTATTTCTTCTTCTTCTGATGGTTACTCGTTAATTATCTGCAGTGGTCTGTGAATTAAGTCTAAAGGTTTTTTAACGCTAGAAAACACAGACAAAGAAGATGGTATAAGATAATAGGCATATAAGAGAAACATTACACGCGGATGTGTAAGCGTACTTTCGTTGTCGCCTGCTGATTGTGAGCTAGACTTTTTAGATGCTACTTTGTGAAGTCAGCGTATATCTGTTTTTATTTGCTACGTCTGACACTAAAACAGCCCCGAAGGACAGGGACGCGAATTACGAAATGTGTAGTTACTTTACGTTCCAGTCTGATTTTCGCGTGCCAAAAGAAGGGTATGACTCCGAGGCACGCTGTAGCGGGGTACTCCGCAATATTTTTCACAGCCTGAGATTCCTTAACGCGCACCTACATATAAAAGCACACGGGTGTATTTTGCATTTCGCCTTCGTTTGAATACGGCAGCCGTGGTCGGGAATTTAACTCTTGCTATTTTTCTTAGGAGCAGTACACCATAGCCGATACACTACCACAGCAGGTAAATATGACGTGTGATTCGTGTAATGGCTAAGAGGGGACAGCGTTCTTTGTAATGCTAAACAGCAGAGTGCAAATTCGGCACAGGACATAGAAGACGCCATAGCGATACAGCACAGGACAAGCGCTAAATCGCTTGTAATGTGCTGCGTGCACTCTTCTATGTCCTGCACCGAACTAGAGCTCTGCAGTTTAGTATTATGAATTAACTAGCCCCGCAACAAAATATGCGTTCTTCGTGTATGCACAGTGTTGCGGTATGTATTCTTTGAACCTTACGGGGCAGTTCAGTGTTGGCCTGAAAGCAGGTTCGCCGTGTTCTTTTTATCCGGTCACTTCGTTACAAAGTCCCGACGGCAAACAATTAAATTAGTACACAGACTGGCCCATCGCGCGCTTTTAATCTCAGCGAACAGTCTTGGCACGCTATATAAGAACAGTTAGGAAATTAGACGTCAAGTGTTTTACAGAATTAGCTGTGACAGCGGTCACGTTCATCTGCGGTGTAGTGCAAAACCAGAAATGTGTGGGTAATTTTTTTTATTCGTGGGTCTATCTGAGTGCATGTATAACTAACTGGGCAACGTAGACTTGTGCGTATGTGAGCGCGCATGATGTGGACGTTTCACACCTCGTTCAACTCGTCCTTCAGCCCTCTCTATACCCCAGTGGAAATGGGCTCAGCCTAATTGACCTACTTGTTTTTACCTGTATTTCTTTTAATCTATCTACCCACAAGGTAATGCGGCCGCACATTGGGTCATTACAGTGCTCATTATTAAACTTAGTTCTGTATAATTTCGCCAGTGAAAAATTAGGGTGTCTGAAATGTTTCTTGCCGAAAACGAGAGACGTCAACAACGCTTGAAAACGTAACATATGTAGCAGAAGCCGCTCGGCGCGATAGACACTTTTCACACGTAAAAAGACTATCCTTCTCACCTCACTCCCAGAGTGACTCCACCCTGAAATAGCCACAAATGCCGGAATCATTCAAAAGAGTGTGTTAAATGAACAATACTACATAGAGTCAAATTGTTTCTCTGGCAGCAACATTCTGTTCCCAGTAACACGGAGTGTTCAATTTCAGAGAAAGAAATCTAGTGAAACTTAGGTTCGGAGATCCTGCTAGAGACGTCGGGACTATAGCAAAGTTACAGGCTCTATTTCTGACGAGTGTCGAGGTGGATAGAGAGGAATTTAAGTCGAGAACACTAAACAGCATATAACACATAAAAATCATGTGATGAGAAAAAAAAAAAAGAAAGGTATCGAAGCATGCATAAGCTCCATGAATGCACTCAGGCACGTGTATGGACCCACACATTCAACGACGTTCTAATAGGACGGTCGTTCTCCGTTCTAATAGGACGGTCGTTCTCACGGAAAAGCCGGAAGTGCTCAAACTGTGGACGAAAGGAACGGAACAGAAGCTGGCCACACGTGCCTCTCTATATAAACATCTACAAAAGCGCCTTGTAATGCTACTCCACGTCTAAGAAAAGCTTTCCAGGGTCTAATGAAGAAGTAAGAATGAACTGATAGTTGCGTTTCAAAGATAAAAAAAAAATCTATAGCACGACAGCTGTTCAGAAGACATGGGGGAGGGAGGTAAAACGTCTGATAAAAAAAATGCTAAAATATAAACAAATTGAAACAAATCCAGTCTAATTAGGTGCAATCCAATGGCCCGCGTGTTTCTCGTAGCTTATTAGCTCACCTGGTACCTGAAGATAGAAATTATTCGTATTTTTTTAGGATACAACACACCGCCGAACTTTATCCTCGGATGAATAATTAGGAAAAGATGAGCCTCAGCAATGGTCCCGTACTCCCGCTATTGCCGACCCCCGTCCCCCTTTTTTTTATCCTTCACTGGAATTGTGTCTGGCAATCGAAAATTAGGATTATTTAAAGCAGGGATGACATTCCAGTCAAGCATGAACAAACGCGGCAGCTGAATTGATTTCGTTTATGGAAGAACAAAAAGCAATCGCACTCACGTACACGCCCTATAACGAGAGAATAAGTACTTGCAGAATGCCTTTTTGATAACGCAGCAGTCAAGTTCCTCGTTGTGCTCAAGATATCTTTCACGTTCTCCTCGTTGTTTTTTTTTTTGTTGTTTTTCGTATACCGTGTTACAGTTAATTCCAGCGTAGTGCATCAGCTCATTACGGACAAAAGGTGAACGCTTTCGTATTTAAAGCACGATAGAATTTCTTTTCACTTCAGTGATATGTCTTGTCGAAGTTTTGTCGATGAGGCCCAAATGAGGCTACTCATCAACCTCAGTGAATATGAGTACACGCGGTGCTTATAGGGCCCCATCGATGCTGAGAGAGAGAGAATAAACGTCTTTATTTGAAAATGTAGCTTAGAAGAGGCGCCCCAAGTCCAGGATGCCCTGAGCTCAGGCAGCGTCCTCGGCACTTGCGAGCAGCCTTAGCTTATACTCGAGTTTGAAGCTGACCAAGGGTTGAAATGATCCCAAACCTCACTGGTGCGCGCTGAGGGTTTGACAGGGTTCTGGAAAGTGGCAGGGGGGGGGGGGGGAATAGAGGTAGTGGGAATTGTCTATAGCCTCCTACTACACGTTGAGGTGATCCGGGTTCTCCGCAGAAGCGCAAATGTAGAGAGAGAGAGAGAGAGAGAGAGAGATGAAAGGAAACAGAGGGGAGGTTAACCTGGCATATGAATAGTATAGGGGCTATGAGGTGATATCTCGTTGCGTGTGGGGAAAATGTGTTAAGAAGTGAAGCAGCTATGGTGCGGCACCTAATTTACGGATGTGGTGTTGCCACTCACGAGAACTGAGCGTTGCGGAAGTATTAAGTAGTGAAAAAAAGGACTCGCTGCGCCAAGCAAAAGTGAACATTCGTTTACGTTTTAGAGCTTGTTAAAAAAAGGAATACCGATGCAATGAAGAAAGCATGATTCAGTACCTAAACTCTGCATGCACAATGCGCGTATGTGTGTGTATGTATATATATGGCGCGGCCGCCATCGAGGCTGAATGGCTCTGGAGTTCCTACGCGGAACATATCTAGAGCTAGTTGGTCATTTATTTTCATTTCAAGGACGGCGCTGTCGTTGAAATAATACTGAAATTTTGTTGCGAAACTTTTGAACTCTAGCATACTCTAACAGACACAGACAGTTTTCTGTGAAAATGTGGCTCAAATTGAGGCGGAATTGAAAATGTTTGCGGCGCAAAAGGCTAGACGAAGTAACGAAACGGGCAGAAAGAACGCCTCGCACCTAAGGACCAACCTTCACTGCATCATGCTGTGTTAATCAGAAGAAAAGAAGGAAGGAAGGAAGGAAGAAACAAGTGGAAAGACAGGAAGGTTAGGCAGTTCTTAAGGCCGATTGACTAGCCTGCGCTGGTTCAAGGGGGAATGAAAGAGCATGAAAAAGAGACGCCACGAAAAAAAGAACAAAAACAAAAACAAAAATAAAAATAGAAAGAAGATTACAACGAAAAAGAAGTAGATTAAAAATATAAAGTAGATTACAAGTTCCCCATTAAGCTATCTTACATAACGTATGGGGGCTATCTGGCAGCCCGAAATTGAAATAATAATTCAATGAATAAAATACGGCATTCTTAAACCTGCAAAATTGACTGCACACTTGGTTTGACTGAAACAAAATGGCAGACCTGGGGCTAATTATTCGGAACTAGGGTGGCATGTGGGCAGCAGGTAGCACTATTTCCCCCTTATTTTACTGCGTACTTTCTTCTCTATATTTCTATATACACATTTTCCAAATATATGTTTTTACAATCAACTGATGAAGCAATAGCTGCCACGCATATTGCGAGACTGCGGCATCGCAAACTGGCGCTTCTGCGTATGACAGCTTGTTTAATTATGCAATAGCTTAAATGGTTAGCAAAGCTCATTATGCTGTCAACACTGTGGATGGAGAACCAAGCTGGCCACGAGAGTGATATTTAAGCCAGTCCTTCCATTTAGAAGTAAAAAGAAAAAACGGCGGATTACGCCAGTGGAAAAGCTGAAACCTCACTTAAACAATACGCGAAAAAAGAGCGGCGAATAAATAAGTAAGCTTATCCGATCTCAGCACTACACGAACTCGGGCTAGAACGTCCGTGGATGGAGTTCTGGATGCTCTATTTCTAGCGGGAAATTGAGCTTTAAATGAAGTTTTGTTTTGTTTTGAGTTACTTAAAGCAGAGTTCTTGAAATTTAGCAAGCCTTGAAAAACGATGTGCAGTTTTCTCTCGAGTACCACCTATAATTATCATGGCGTGACATACGACATCACTACACTTGGGAAAAAAAAGCGGTACAACCACGGTTAAAAGCGTAGGTCAAAGCGAATCATTTATCTTAGCAACACCTAAAGTCAAGTGATTTCACAAGAACCCATTCTATACCATTCTGTGTCAAGATCTAGTGGTGCAACTTATTTCGGAACCTTTTGCGAGGAAGCATCAAAGATAAACAGACACCCTATTTCTATGAACTCCGGCTGCTAAGAAGTAGACGGGTATTGCGCAAGTACCGAGTAGCGGTGGCCCCGCTTGACAGCAAAGCGCCGAACGCTTTCAAGCCTGCCTAAAGCAGGAAGACCGATAGGAAAGAGATGGATCGGAGGAAGCTCATATGGAGGGACGAGGCGTACGCAAAAAAAGAGGTAATAAAGCAAAAAGTATAGTCAAATGCATCTGAGCGGCTATGTCTGGGCTGCAACTAGTTGCGTAGTGCTCGACGGAGCAATGTGTGCTGAAATATTCTATCACTGACCGACCGTGTAAATAGTCGTTTGAGTTTGAGTACCCTACTGCTATCAATCCTAGCTTTGTGTGCCTTACAGAGGCCTTACGTTTAATTATGGAATCGATGAAACTTGTGGTTTAACCCTGCATTGTGCAACGTATCACGAGTTATGCGCTGTTTTGTGGCATAAAATTGTGATTTAAGAAGTCAAAAAGTTAATGCACAATATATGGCGTTGTTTTTTATACGGTTGAGTAATGCTCCAGATACTATAGCAGACCAATTACCATATTTCATAGTTTTCGTAAAAATTACTAATACTCTTGCACTAATGAGGTTACACCTCGAATTTTATTTCACTGTTTTGTAAATACGTGCCTTCCATGGCCACAAATGACGGTGAACGAAACGATCTCAATTTACTTTAGTTGGAACTGCCTCTGGTAATTGCATTACCCGTGTAATAAAACAATATATCTTATATTAAATCAATCAATCAATCAATCAATCAATCAATCAATCAATCAATCAATCAATCAATCAATCAATTAGTCAGCCAAGCAGCGAATGACATAAATTACTGACATGTTAGTGAACAGCTTAATTAGGGCCCAGAGCGTAAAGCCTACTAGATCTCTAGAATGCCTCCCATACTCCACACAATACTCGAATGACTCATGTGACGACAAACTAAAAGTTTCTGAAAGCCACCACTAGTTTTCATTTGTCAAGATTAAGTGGAGATAGAATAGAGCGCCAGAAACTTTTTATATAGATCTACAAATTTAACTTCAATATTCAGCGGGACCCAGCTTTTTTCCTGTATTTAGGGACTTCTCTGATTTTAATGTTGAGTAAAGATCCATCAAAAAACACAAGTTCACAGGCATTCGTTCTGCCTTGGTAGATGACTATGAAAAGCCGGTTTCATCATCCCTCTCAATGAAGCTAAAATTTCGCAGCTCAAAACGTAACCTGAGAATATTTGTGACATTACACAAGGTTATTGGGGCTGAACGAGCTTGCCGTGTCACTTCATTTGCGTGAACCGTGGCTTTCCATTACCAAATCTTTCGTACTGGGTAAGCACGAGTCAGTATAGTAGCGATGCGTTGGAGATAATATGTTTTGCTCAGTGCGCATGTCGAGAAAGTGAAAGTGAAGGTACCGTGGACGCGCAAGGACAGCATAGTTCATGATACGGAGACGCAACACGCCCGCGCAGCCTCTACGCCCCTCGATAAGTGAAACGAAGAAATCGAAGAAGCATACATTTTAAAAGCGTTTCAACCAAGTCACTAGAGCAATTAGCGGAAGGAACCCAATATTCTTTCCGAAAGGTGAGTTCTATCGTGAACAGGGATTGTGCGCCGGTATCCAAAAAGCGCCTGTATACAAACAACCGGATACCTTACTCAAAGCATGAGCCTTCGCCTGAATCTCCGACAACGTTTTTACCGTTTCATCGTAAGGAAATATTTAGATATAGTCATGCGCTTCCTGTTTACAACTTCATGGCACGATACTTTTGGGAATGCTATGACTGATGAGGTTCAACGCTGTTTCAAGAGGCCTCCATTATTAAATGCGAAGCATTTCTTAGCGAACCTCTGGCACTTTGAGCGTTTCTATCTATCTATCTATCTATCTATCTAGCCGCCTACGTCTGGGTGCTCTCATGATCGCCTCCTTAACTTGGTGTAGACCAAAATTTGCATGGGAGGGTAAGAGTATTTGACAAATATGATTGCCGGTTCAGGACATGAATAACATTAAAATCCTTTCGCGTACGTCGTCAAACACTTTCCACTAGACACGTGTGGCACATACCCGTTTACCACGGGCCGCGGGGTACGGGTATGCGCCACAGGTGATTGACAGTTTATATCTACCCAGGAACAGCGAGGACAGACATTGGTAACTTAAATGCTAGACCGTTAAGGAAAACCAACATCGGCAGCGTTGACTCAACGAATGGAAAGAATGAAAATTAGGATCCCAGCGGGAATCGAACCCAAGCATTCTGCGCGGCAATCAGATATTCTACCACTGAGCCACGCCAGGTCTATAAACTGGTTTGGAAAAACAGCATACGCAGGTGTTATATCGGTGCAACGTCAATTGTGCTTGTGGTGCTGGCTGTCTAATTTTAAAAGAACGCAATAAACACTACATGATAATCCTACGATGTGTACTCCTACGATGCAGGCGTCATATCAGATTAACGTCTGTAGTTCCAGTGTTGGCTCCGCTTTTATAGCAGTCTAATAAAGATTACATTTGTATTCCTATGATTGAGCAAGATATATTGAAGCATTCCTCGACCCCAGAGGAATACATTAAAGAAAGTTACATATGATATCCACATAACCGCACCGTAAATTGCACTTCGTCCGCCAGAACGACGCAGTCTCCTCTTCATTTCTTACGAGGCTGGGCGATGGCCTCATGCTGACCGAGGATGATGCCAGATTGATTGACAGCCGCTTTGTGGATTAGGCTACGTAGGCCACATACGCCCAGGAAGCCTACGAATACGACAAACATCAGCCACTGAGGGTGGTCTTCGTAGCACTATCCAGGCTTACCAGCCTCGACGGCCTATACCTCACCAACGCGAAGGGTGGCTTCAGGTTCCGACATGTCGCCGGCTCTGTCGACAGACAATTTGTTGACGAAATGACCGAGGCATCCACGAATTCCAACAGCTCTACTATACCACATACTTCACTACACATGGACCCCTCGTCACCACGATCACGACCGGATACTATAACAAGTCATGACCAGCTGCTGGTGCTCATTGATCACGGTGATGACGCCTTTGTTCAAGAACTGTCAAGAACTTCTTGCACACATGCACACGGGTTCGTGAAACGTGCGTGTGTTCTCGGGACACGTATAAGCACTACACATCACCTTAACGCTTCTGGTGTTGGTAATACCCACGTTGCCATTGGCAGCGTTACTCAACCGTAAACAAGTTGTTATACAACACACATGCGGCTCTTCAGCATATATATGTGTGCGCATAAAATTTATACAAATCTTTAGTATCATTTTGTAACGTGTCGCTCACTAAAAAAAGTTACGCCAGTCACCTACCCGCCGCATGCTTCGCATAACATCGACTCCCATGGTTCGTGGGATCTGCCGAATTTTTTTGCTTTTATGTCCATCAAACACTCTCAGTGCCTTCAGAAATGTTATCTGAGAGGTCGTTCCACATAAAATAAAGTTGTTCCAGTCCGTGCATATTAGATCCGACCCATGGCAAGTATTGGTTTGCGTAGTGTGCGAGACTGTTTTTGCGCTATATTACAAGTATTGATGCTTATATGTATGTTTAAATGCGAAGCATTTCTTAGCGAACTTCTGCGACTTTGAGCGTATCTATCTATCTATCCATCTATCTATCCATCTATCCATCCATCTATCCATCTATCTATCTATCCATCTATCTATCCATCCATCCATCCATCCATCCATCCATCCATCCATCCATCCATCCATCCATCCATCCATCCATCCATCCATCCATCCATCCATCCATCCATCCATCCATCCATCCATCTATCTATCTATCTATCTATCTATCTATCTATCTATCTATCTATCTATCTATCTATCTATCTATCTATCTATCTATCTATCTATCTATCTATCTATCTATCTATCTATCTATCTATCTATCTATCTATCTATCTATCTATCTATCTATCTATCTATCTATCTATCTATCTATCTATCTATCTATCTATCTATCTATCTATCTATCTATCTATCTATCTATCTATCTATCTATCTATCTATCTATCTATCTATCTATCTATCTATCTATCTATCTATCTATCTATCTATCTATCTAGCCGCCTACGACTTTGTGCTCTCCTGGCCGTTTCGTTAATCGGATGTATACCAAAATTGGTGTGTCATAACATGGCCTTATTACGAACATAAATGACAGGTCATATCATGAAAATCATGACACGCATGTCGTGAACATCATGATTTACATTCCACGACCTTAGGCTCTTGCGGCCGTTCCGTTAATTTCATATACACCAAAATTGGCACGGCGTGACAAGAATTCATGACGAACATAATGACTGGTCTTAACATGCAAATCATGACGCGCATGTCATGTGCAGCATGATTTACATGACATGGTCTCTGGGCGCTCGCGGCCGTTTAAATGAAGGGATATATACGGAAACTGGTATGACGAGACATTTCTGTATGACGAACGTAACTGACACGTGGTAACATGAAAATCATGACATGCATGTCATGTATGGCATGATTTACATGCCACGCTCATGGCGCACTCGTGGTCGTTTTGCTAGATTGATATACACCAAAAGTGGTATTGTGCTATGTGACTGTATGAAGAACATGAATAACAGGTCGCAGCATGAAAACCATGACATCTATGACATGTATGTCATGATTTACATGCCTCGCTCATGGTGCACTTGCGGCCGTTTCGCTTGCATGATATACACCAAAATTGGTATTGCGCGACACGACCGTATGACGAACGTAAGTGAGAGGTGGCAACATGAAAATCATGACGTGCAAGTCATGTACAACCTGATTTACATGCCACGCTCATGGTGCGCTAGCGGCCGTTTCAGTAGATTGATATACACCAAAATTGGTATTGCGCGAAGTGACTGTATGAAGAACATGAATAACAGTTGGTAAGATGAAAACCATGACATGTATGTCATGTATGTCATGATTTACATGCCACGCTCAGGATGCATTCGCGGCCGCTTCGCTAGCTTGATGTACACCAAAATTGGTATCGCGCGGAGACTGTATGACGAACGTAAATGAGAAAAACTTGGCAGTGGGCTAGTTGGTTAAACATTATCGATGATTTTTGCGCAAACTTTAAAAAAGTGACGTGGACAGAGAAAGACCACACACACGGCACATATGAGAACGTAAATGAGACATGGTAACATGAAAACCGTGACATGATGTCATGTATGTCATGCTTTACATGCCACGCTCATGGTGCATTCGCGGCTGTTTCCCTAGCTTAATATACACCAAAATTGGTATTGCGCGAAGCGACTGTATGACGAACGTAAATGAAAGGTGTTAACATGAAAATCATGACATGCATGTCATGTATGGCATGATTTACATGCTATACTCATGGTGCACTCGCGGCCATTTCGCTCGTTTGATATACACCAAAATTGATATTGAGCGATGTGACTGTATGACGAACATAAATAAAAGGTCTTAACATGCGAATCATGTTATGCATGTCATGTACGGTATGATTTACATGCCACTGTCATGGTGTGCTTCCGGCCGTTTTGTTAACTGGATATATACAAAATTGGTATGGCACGACACGAGTGCGTGATGAAAGCGACAGGTGATGCATTGTATATACCAGAATGTGCGTTTCATTGGCATGGTGTATACTAGATTGTGCATGCATGCGTGCACAACATAGTGTGCATGGCAAACATGCGATATATGGTGGACTAGATGCCATGGCATGAATGATTTCATTTGGCTCAAAGACAAACAAGGCGATGTATGCAGCTCTTTGCTGGCTGCTTTGCATTACGTCGATTCCCACAGTGCGTCGGATCTGCCGAATTTTTTAATTATGTAATCATTTGTTGGTATTGACGGCAATTTATCGTCTCGTCTTTGTCATTATGAAGAAAGAGTAATCTCGTGCGCTTTGTAGTCAAATGCGGTGTACGCCTCGCGTTCCGCTGCCCACTTGCGTGTACTTCGCGCAAGTTAGAGGAACCAGTTTATGGCAGTCAGTTACTTAATCACTGCATTGTAGCGTAAACACAAGCGCCTCGTTAACTACGTAAACACTATAGCCCAATGCCTGAATGGCAGCGATGAGGAAATAACAAGCAAAAGCCCATCGATGCGTCATTTTCCAGCCACATATATGATGAACCTAGATGACCACCTGATTGCCTCTATAAATCAGTGGACATTTTTCTGATCCCTTCTCTCATTCACGCTTCCGCATCTTATTCTGGCAGCAGTACCACGTGGGAATCACGATTGTATCTTCAGGCTAACATAAGGTAATCCCTAATTTTATTTATGCGTGACATTTAGTACCCGCACCTGTTTGGGAATATTATATATTCTTCGTTAATAGTATTTGCGCAAAATTTTAACACCATTATTGTTACAATACTTTCGCATGGTGTGCATGCAGATATTGCAAGGGATAAGGGTTTACGCATGAGCCTTAAAGCCATCTTGTAAATTGTTTCAAGGCGAACGCCTTGCGTGCCTCATCAGACGCTCTTATCGCCTTCTCAGTTGCTATAGCCTAGCTTCAGTTCTCGGTGGAGACCTCAAGCATGCCGCGTAACATTGGCCGTTTCATACTATCCGAGAAGTGTCCACTACGTCATAATTCTTCCTTTTGCGAATCGGCTAAGTACACACTACGCGTCCGTAAAGTGCCATGCGCACCTGCACACTTTGTTGGTGCTGTTGCTGACAATGATGATTAGTTATGCTTGAATGCTTTCTAATGGATGGGCCTTTAAAATCTTCAATCGTTGCGCAATTCACGTGTGTTGACGTCTGATGCGATTCTACGTTTCCGCGACTCAATACTATATGCGTTAAGGAGAGTCCCCCCACTACATGACATTCACACAGTAATTTTTGCGGAAGCATTTTGAAGTAATGGCGTGACTCTGTGGTAGAACACCTGCTTGCCACGCAGAAGGCCTGGGTTCCATTCCGACTCGAAACGAAGATTTTTTATTTATTTATTTTTTTCTCAATTTTTCGCTCACAACTAACGAAAACGCCGCCGACGCCGACGCCAAAATTTCTGCGAAACGAGCTCTCTAAAACTATCACGTTAAAACGAGAACACAGAAAGGAAGGTGACAACACAAGCGCTCGCGTTGTCGCCTCCCTATCTGTGTCCTCGTGTTTTTGCACCTTTTTCATCACCACGTACCAACTCGCCCGACGATTCATTCTTCTGAGGTGTTGTCCTTGCTGTCGCGCTGCTACGCTTGAGGGCCTGGTTTCGGTTGCCGGCCACGGCGGCCACATCTCGATGGGGCGTAATGCAAAGGACACCTTATGTGCTTAGATTAACGCATGTTAAAATACCCCAGGAGGTCGAAATTAATCCCTCGCTATGACGTGCCTCAGAATCATATCCAGGTTTGGCACGTAAATAACCCAGCAATTAAAAAGATAAATAAGTAAGTTATCCTTACTGTGCGTTCCTCAAAGCAACATAGTCTAGAGAGAGAGAGAAGCAGGGAAAGGCTGGGAGGATAACTAGACGAACATCCGGTTTGCTACCCTGCGCTGGGGGAGAGGAATAAAGGGGAGAAGAGAGAGACAGAAAGAGAGAGAGGGATCGACAGAATCACAAGCACACTTGGGGAAGTCCATCCAGTTTACAGGCGGTCACTCGGATCTGTTTATTTTAGGTATTTAAAGCTAAAAATAACCTAACATCAGCGGCTGTAGGTGGCAGAATATTGTACGATAGGTAATTAAATGATTGACAACTTCGCCTGTGCGGAGATCTTCAGCATCAAAAAACCAGTGCGACTAAAACTTATGATCAAAACTGAAACTTAGAAGTTACGTTGCAGGGGGAATTTTTCGGGGGACTCGTGTCTTTGTTAGAAATGAATGCAACTGATAATTACGCCGAGGAAAGCTTAGGAGACATTAATTGCCTTTAACTGAAAATGAAGTAATTATGGCATAAATTGAAATGAATTAAAGTAATTGAAAAGTCAGGATCCGAGCCCACAACCTTCGAGTTATCACAGACGAAGATGTCGCGGATTGACGGCGACGATATTGAAAGCGGCACGCTGTCGGACTGCAGGAGCATTTTACGCCTTGCCCCATTAAATCTGTTGTGTACACAGCTGCTTTCCCATAACAACTTCGTTGGAGGTGCAGGGTATCGATCCACGTACCTCCCGCCGACATTAACAACGTCATCGCGTCGTCATCCCGTCATAATGTTTATAGAAGCCGGAGCCTTTCGTTTCAGCAACGGGAAATTGCAGTGTAATACACTTGCAGCATATTTACCTAACGTGATCGCTGTATGACAAACACTGTGTCCGAACTCACGCTGTTAAAAAACATAGCGCCCAACGCAGTCGCCGCATTTTTCGGTGCTTATGATGAGGCAAAATTTTTGGGTTGTGCTTCATTTTGACGCGCAAACTCCGAAAGAAGTTCACGGTAGCTGCATCAAAACTCTTTGCTTGCTTTTACCATAAAGCGCGTCGCGGGAGCGCATGTTCCGAACAGGTGAGAAGTCAGAGCGTCCCACCGTCGTGTTTTAAGTTGGTCGCCACAGTTCGGCAGGGACAGCAAAAGCGCGGAATCAAATAAAAAAAGAAAGAAAATAGTGACTGCTGACACTGAAGTACAGCGAGAAAAAAAAAAAACGAAGCAAGCTTCAGTTCACGAACTGAAACTAGTGGCTTCAACACGCATCGGCGAACAGCCGTATGGAGCACCACGACCTTCGCGTATGTGCCATTTTCTTTCTTATAGCCGTTCATTTTCCGCATCTATTCTTTATCCGCATGCTATTTTTACTGTGTTCACTTTCAGAAGAGAAAAGAAAAAAATAGAACCCAACTCAGGCACCGGTTTCTGAGAAGCGTGGCTTTCTCAGCACTTCTTACGATTCTGCCCGAAAGTTGGCAGCGAATTCATTTTTTATACATTTATATACGTAGAGAGCAGAAAGTGATGAAGACAGCGCGAAGAAGTGTGAAACCTTTGAAAGGAAGGTTGTGTAGGAAACACATTCGTAATGCTTCCCATTTGCATGAAAAAAAAATTTCGATATGGTGTGGAGTAAGAATTTGTAGCAATTTTTGTACCTCTATGTTGCAGAAGACATGAGACCTGGAGGGAACACACACGGGAAGGACACCCAAACACACAGAACGCGAAACAAACTCTATTCAGCGTATAGTTGCCTTCCGTATAGAAGGTGTTACTTTCAAAGAAGAGCACTGTGTGTTTTTTTATATGAAGGACTATTTCAACTCTTCGTTTGAAAAGCAGGAACGGGAAGTAAGGTGAAGGAAGAAAGTATGCCAAGCTTTTGACTCCGTGGATGCGAGACATTGGAGAAGCGAAATTCATACTTCCCGTAGTCCATACATGGTTCTCAATAAAAGAAGACGCCGACGTGAGTGGTGCAAATAAAAAGAGAGTTCGTTCAGACTATCGCAGAACACTATGAAGGCTTCTGCGAAGTTTAAACAAGACAATAGTCTCACAGAAGAGGATCATATCGTACGACATATAATCATTGGACGTCCAGAAGGGTTGCTGTACGGGCAAGTTGAGGTTAGAAAACTACAGCATGAATTAGCACGACACGTAACTGAAAAGGAAACACTATGACCACGCCCAAAGAAATAAGAGCGTGCTATCACTTTTTAGCGCCCTCTTGTCTCATCGAGTGTGTTACGTTTTCTTTACTTTCGTGTGTCACGTTAATTAGTGCAGCACGCGTGGCGTGGAGTTCCACAGCTTTACTTCGTGCGAACATCTCCACGCGGCCTCATTCAATCGTCACCTAAGATGTCACCAACCAAATCTTAAAATTCATCGTGCGCTTAATAAACGCATTTGTGGAAGACACGGCGAGCTGAGTTTAGTACGTGTGCAGTACAAAAGCATCAGCGTTCACATTTAGAAAATTGCATAATTGTACAGAGAAGTTGGTTCCAAATTACTCACCTGAGTCGACTCGATTTTGCACGCTATGCAAAAGCAGGGATACCTGTATGCTCACAAGCGCCCCGACAAGGGCCGAGCGTAACCTGGTCAAGAGGGTCATGGCTGTTCGGTGCTCAAGAACAATGCCGTAAGTTGATGTCAGAGACGCTGAACACAAGCTTTCACGTAAGCACGGTAGACTAGAGGCTTCTTGAAGGTAAGACGCTCACAACTCTTCGCACACTGACGCAGCAGCACGAAACGCAACGCTGGGCCGGCGTCTGGCGACGTTTGGTGCACCAGAAGAATCACAGCATTCGCCGTTGTTTGACGACAAATGAAAACGCTCAGAGCGCGAAAGCACACACAAGTCGTAGCGAAATGATCGCCCGTCAAGCTCGCCGCAACATATCCAACTGAAAGGGGCGAGAGCTCAGTGTGGCGAACACGTCTGCCCAAGTGTGCTAAGCTATGCAGCCGTATTCATCGACGACACTCATCGTCGCACAATCACGCACTCATTCACACACCTGAGGTGGACGCACAAAGTGGCTGAAAGTGTGATCGACTTATCCACGACACCCGGCTACACAAGGAGGAGAGCTTAGAGCTCAAGCAAAACTTGGGCGGCACTGCACAATTCGAGGAGTTGGCGCGAAACTGGCGCCCTAGGAGGTGAACACCGGAGGCGTCTTTCTTTTTTTTCTGTTTTTATCCCCAGATGACACGCACAGAGTTTCCCGATGAAGTGATACAAACGAAGGCGAATCCGTCGTTCCGTGCTTTGAGCCGGTTTCCTGATCAGCGCGCCCGCGCGAAAGGCACGCCAGCGAGACAATCGAATGAACCGTGCTACCCGGGAACCAGCGGACAAGCCATCGCGAGCGACGCCAGCAGACCGACTGGCGCGATCCCTCGTGGGCGAATCTTTCGCCTCCACCGCCGCCGCCGCCACCAGCCGGAGAGGGCAAAGGGAGAAAGCGGGCGTAGAACAAAGCCTGCCTCCGACGCACCGTTTCCTCCCTCCGGTCCCATTTCTTCTTCTTCACTCCCTCGACCTCCCTCCGGCTCGCGGGAGAAAGGGGGGCTGAACGAAGCGCCGCTCCCGGCGGCGGCGGTGTTCGAAGTACGTGAAAAATGCTTGCGCATAGGCGTATTGCCTGGGGTCTTCTTTAAGAGATAGACTGCATCTCCGTTTCCTTAATCGGTGTTTCACCGTCACGGTGACTCGGCTTGGAACTCGAAAGTCGCGGGTTCGATCCCCACCGCGGCTATCGCATTTCAGTGGAGCCGTAATGCCAGAGGCTCGTGGGCTTAGATTTAGGTGCACGTTAAGGAAGCCCAGGTGGTCGAAATTTCCGAAGCGCTCCCCTACAGTGCGCCTCATAATCATACCGTATTTCTGGCACGTAAAACGCCAGATGTTATTATCGTTACTATTATTATTATTATTAATCACTGTTTCCATCCCATCCTTCCAGAAGAGTGTATGAATGCAGAGCACGTTAGAGGATAGTTTTCAGCCTGCTTCCTGACTTGTTTTTCTCGCTCTTGATTGTGTATAGGTATTGAATATGAAAGCTAAATTATAGCAATTAGAGAAAAAAGTTCGTGGACGAGAGCCTATTCCGAGAGTTTTTTTTCGCTATCTTTACTTCTTGAACGTCTCGGGTGAACTTATTGTGACTTGTGTTGGAAACATGACGATGAAACTTTGTTCATTATTGTGGGCATAAAATAATATGTTCGAAAAAGAATAGCCGCATATTATGCGATGATTGCTTAGGAACCCAGAAATCAGCTCCTCGATAGTTACCATTGGGCAACTACATGAAACAAATAATACGGTCCTTACTGCTGCTTCCAACTGTTTCTTCCCCTGCCTATACAAACTCACGGTACATAATGTTCGATTAATAATATTGTGTGCGAGATAGCACACTCCCTGTGTCCTATACAGTATCCTTAAAATGCCTTTTTTTTCGTTTGTTTCCTCCTTCTCTCTCTGTGTCTGTATCTGACAGCAGTGGCCAACATTAAAAGAAAGTGGTAGAATAGCGGTAATGCTAACTCTTCGATCTCCGCTTAGATGTTTGAATGGAGATAAATGACAGAGCTGCTTCTTGGACCCAGTAAATAAAGGTAATAAACTTGCAGAATCATTTATGCATTCGCCTAACACGACTCGAAAGCAAAGACCATCTTCTGTTTCTTCTCAGTCGAGGTACTGATACTCCTCCACCCCCCTTCGCAAGCTTTCTGCGTGTCACCTGATTTTACATTGCCTCCGTGATCGGCCCACCTTTGACCAAGCGATGGCGTCGTGTCATGACGTCTTGATTCGGAGTCATGGTATGTGATATCACAGTGACGTCATGATGATGTCATCGTGGCGTCATCACGTGATGATGATTCTTTGCATCACTAGAGTTGGCGCCGACGATGCGGGACGCCGACGGTCAGTTTTCGCGTTTGATGAGGCATCTAAGGCTTTCGCCTTAATAACGGCAGATGTAGAAAGAGTCAGAGGGATGAGGGCATGGGGAATAAAGTATCAATCTTGAACATACCGGTGCAGTTTGATTTCGGCTACCCCTTGTGCACGATATACCACCTGTATTCTCGATTTTGAAACAACAAGTATATATGGAACATAACTTTGAGAATGAGTTTCCTTGAGCTGCATGATGATCATGTTTTCATACAAATATTCGTATGCCTCACCAAAGTGGTCTATATGGCAAATCCTCCCTCCGGAAGATGAGACAAAAATGGAAAAATGCAAATTCGGCAACTATATACGCATATGTATATATTTCTGCGCAAACGCTTTGGATATACAGATGCTCTGTCGAATGTTGAAAACATCGTGGCGCAGCTCCAGCGAAATGCGTCCTCCGCGAGGGAGCCAGTAGCCGGTTCACGCGTGAAGAAGCGAATCCTTCTCAACAACCGGAGTCTGCCGACATATATTTGACGGCGCTTGGGTCGCAAGGGAGCTTCAAGCTTTCAGCAACATAAGATGCAGACGAAGCAATCATAGCTGTTTTTATTGTCAGACGCCAGGAGCTTCGCGCTTTCTCCTAGTTCTTCTAACCCATTCATTATTTCTTTTTACTTTCGCCGATGTCGAGCTTTTAAATTTTTTATACAACGTAGAATCATTTGTACTATGTTGGATTCAATGTAGAAGAGTGCGCATGGTAGTAACGGACTTGGGCTTGTGGTGCTCATAGTGACGTGCGTTTTGAATACCAGTGGATACGATGATGATGATATGTTTGTGTTCTACGGAGGACGAATTTCACTAGGAGTGCACCATGGTGTAGTTAGCGTACAACACAACTAATAATGTATGTATAAAGTTCGACCACATGGGCATGTCACACACATTGGACCTTCTATGTACCTGTAGAAACAGATTTTCTTTCTTTTTGTCTCCAAGAGCTCATTC
>NC_051180.1:44366197-44420664 GCF_013339695.2 Rhipicephalus sanguineus | reverse complement strand
CCGCGTCTTGAGCTAGGAGCGCGACGTGAAAAAAGGCAGTGAAAGAGACAAAAACGATCGTACACACAGAAACAAGCACTTGCCACTCTTTGACCCCGTGCGATGGGTTTACCATTAGACCCTCCAGAATATAAAATTAAGAAACCAGATTCGTTTTTTAGCGTTCCCGTGGGACAAACTCTGTGTAGTGTGATTACCTTTGTATTCATAGGCGTGCGCATGGGAGGGGGGCTGCCCCCCCCCCCCCCATTCACCTAAGAGGTGAGGGGGCGCAAAGTCAGCGCCACAGATTGGCATAATAGGGAGGGGGTGCTGCGACTCGGGGGGGGGGGGCATTGTGAGCGCCATACATTGACATAATTAGCAAGAGGGGCTCTGCGACGAACTTTCGCCCCCCTGAAGGGGAGCCCTGCGCACGCATATGTTCGTATTTATTATACCTGGAAGTAAAAGAGAGAGAGAGAGAGAGAGAGAGAGAGAGAGAGAAATGTAATGCAGAAAGGCAGGGAGGTTTGCCACCCTGCACTGGGGAAGGGGTAAGGGGAGACAGAAAAGTAAGAAAGAGAGGGATGGGATAGGGAGGGAGGGAAGCGCACACACACACACACACACACACACACACACACAGGAGTGTCACAATCGGTCAACGAGGAGGGTCGCTCGCAGAAACTTCATCAGCGCCTTCGTTGCTTTCTGGCGTGAAGCTCGATCTTTCCGGCATTCCAAGATTGAGTGCTCAGAAAGCGGCTGGTCGTCGATGCGAGCAAACACTGCTGAGAGGGACTGTCTTCTGAGTAAATAATAGGAACTAAATATACCATGTCACATAACAGTTTAGTGATGTTTACTTTTTCTTATTTCCTCAAATGCGCCTAAGCCTACTTCTGAAGTACTATACATCACCTATGACAATACTACTGATAGTAACTGACGGGGTTTCACGTCCCAAAAGCACGATACGATTATTGGAGCCGCCGTAGTGGAGGGCTCCGGAAATTTAGACCACCCGGTGTTTCTTAACGTGAGAGATTCCCAAAAAATACACATATATTTTTGCTGCCTGAACGGCTCTTTCTACAAGAAGTGTGTACCAATTATTTGTATCCTAAAATTTATTGCTATTTTTGACAGCAGGGATGTTACGGTCGAGGTTTGCCGTTTGTCGTAGATAGAAAATCATCATCATCATGAACCGGCACGCGCTCACTTTGTCCTCTTCTTCATCGCCTTCCTCTTCTGCTTCACTCCCTCAACACGTGCATCGATCTGTCCGGCGTGGTGTGCAATAATTCTCACGGGCAATATGACGAGTACAGAAGAGAGGCAAAGCTGGAGAAAGAGAAATTATTGCCGAAGACATTTCTTGGTAAGGCGAGAATCGAACCAGCGTCCCCATGATCCAAATGTGAGCGTCGTGACCACTCGGCTATCCAGGCACGCTGGCCCAGCATAGCGTAGCCTTGTATAGTATAGTATACGAAGGGGGCAGAAAAGGGACGTGAGGGCGAGGACGAGGGAAGAGACGAGGGGAGGACGAGTACAGAGAGAGAGAGAGAGAGAGAGAGAGAGAGAGAGCGAAAGACAGAAAGACACAGACAGAAAGAGAAAGAGCAAAGAAAAGAGAAAGAAAGGGAAGAAAGACAGAGGAAAAAATAAACACAGAGAAAGAGATTGAAAGACACAGACTAAAAAAAAGATAGAAAAAAAAGAGTGAGCAAACGTAACTATGTATAGTATAGTGTAGTGTAGTAAAGAGTGCGAAGAGAGGGTAAAAGCCTAGCCAAGCCAGTACAAAGCTAGGTGGCCACGCGCTCTGCTGTGTCCCAGCCTTGCGCTACTTAGTACGAGCCGCACTGTATTTTTTTCTTATGAGAACTAGTGCACAAAAAGCAACTACTGCCATGCAAGCTTATGCGCCGAAGAAGCATTGGTATGGGGGTTCAACTTTGCCTTTTGCTACATCTCTGCGCAGAAACAAGAAATACATTGGGCAATGGGAAATACAGCGCTATCAAAAAATTACAATAAATAAAAACGAGGACACTCTTACCAAGAAACAGAATGCGTTAGTGTTGCTGAAGTAACAGGAGAAAAAGAAAATTGGCTGCTTCAAAGTTTTGCAAAAATATGGCAAAAAAGAGTGCGAGTAAGTAAAACTCGCTGTTTCTCAGCATTTTTCAGCGTTTGACATTCCTATTCGCTTAGCGTCATTTTTGCAAGAGCTCCTTCACGACCACTGCACATTTTTTATAGGAATTTTTTCGAAGCTGCTTTGAGAATTTCGAACGGCTTATTTGTTGCTCCATTGATGGACATCAGTTTGTCGATTTAAGGAGCAAAAGAAAGCACAAGACGCATTTTTTGAATCGTAAAAGTCTTCTTTCTTGCTAAGGGAAGATGCCTGTGTTGCTCATATTTAGCGAAAACTTTTTCGTCAAAGTAAAGGAAGGCACAGAAACGCAAACAACAGTTCACGCGCATGCGCGATTATTTGTGTCCGTGTCCTCGTTCGGTTTGCGCCGAGAAAGTTTTCCTCAGTTATGACTCGATACCAACTATCTCGAACCAAGATTATCCACAGTTGATAATGCGGCTTCCACTCTCTCCTAAGGTCTTCGTTGTTGCTGATTCCGCTGGTCCAAGCTAGATGGCACCTTTTCCAGCCTCTCGGATGTTAGGTTGAATAGGGGCGGTTGAAAAGTATTTGTATGAAGACCAGCACCTGACACGGTGGTCTAATAGTGGGTTAAATAACACCAGACCGTGAAAATTTCCGGAGTCCTCCACCACGGCGCCCCTCATAATCATATCATGATTTTGGCACGTTATGCCGCAGCAAATATTTGGCCGGCATTCCCGCACGAGTTGTTTCACTGTGCAGATAAATAAAGGGAGAGAGATAAAGGGAAAATAACCAGATCGGAAGTTTCTTCCTTGCTATTCTACAATGAAGAAAAGGTGAGGAACAAAAGAACATGGGAAGGACAGAAGATAATAAAAAAAAACATGGTTGATCCCTCCGTCATAGGAATCGGAATAACACGAAAGTAAAACGTGCCCTTATAGAAGTAACTGAATATTTACTGTACATTGATATGAGAGAGTTTGCACAATGCATATTGATGTCTGGCAGCTATAGCACCGTTTAACGTGGATGCACCCACTTCGATGATTGGTGATACATCTCTATCCCGACGACTAACGTCCATGTTAAATGATTAAACAAACCCTTGTGGTAGCTGTAGTAAATAACGGTGAAAGCGTAATCAGAGAACCAGGTGTGATTGCCAGAAAAGCGTCGCATATTAGACGCAGAACTTGGTCGCCATCCTGCGGCATGTTAAAATGTGATTGAACACCACGGCCGCACTAGAGGGAAACGCAAAGCGCGTCGTGCCACCTCGGTAGCCTGGCCGCAGTTTTTCTCGCAGCGAGCGCGTATGCGGGGAACGCGGTGTTACAGCCAGGTGAGGCCAGGGTGAGGCAGGCGCGCGTCGCAGAGCTATTTTTGGTTTGATTAGCGTGATGCTATGAGTGAGGCCGACGCTTTTACGACGCTTGGGTTAAGGTCGCCACCTCGCGTGTGTTAACGCATTGACAAAATTGCATTTGTATTGAAAACGCGCCGAATGGGACGAACGTGTAACGCGTTGCAGGTACTAATCGCGGAGGCCACAGTAATGATGAATTCCTTTACTTTGCCGCTTCCAGAGGGCAACCGCCCCCGCTGACCGGGAGAGTGGTAGATATAAAAGGCGCGTTTGTAAAGCCTCTAGAGTCTGTGACCGTGGCGCAGTGGATAGCACGCCCGGCATCTGTTGTTGCGGACCGAGCGGTCGTGGGTTCGAGGCCCGTTGACGGAACTTTTTTTCTTTGCCATCTGATATTGTACATTTTTTCGACGTCATTTCCGTGACGAAAATATGTCATTAAAGTCTTGGTGGAACCCGGCATAAAAAACACTTTCGTGTTAAAATTCGGCAGATCCCCCGCGTTGTAGGAATCGGTTTCATGCAAAGCAGCCAGCGAGTACTTCTATGCTGTTTATGGTTTTGAGCTAAGCTTTGCAAGGTGGATCAACACATTTTTGTACGTGTTGTGGCTGTGTGCACATCGTGATTTTACCAGGTACGTCGACAACGCTGGCGTTTAAAGGGTAACTTACGGTGCGACGTAACGTCAGCCCTCACGTTAGAGTACATGCGTCAGTATTATCCAAACTAAGTGCACATTATGGTGCAATCATGCGAATATCATACGTAACTTTCGTGTTATGCATTCCTCCGGGGTCGATCAATATAGCTCGTTGAATCATAGGAATACAAATGTAATGTTTGTTAGACTGCTATAAAAGCGGAACCACCACAGGAAAAGCAGACGTTAACCTGATATGGCGCTTGTATCGTAGGAGCACATATGTAGACTTTATTGTGATCTTATAAAATTAGATAGCCAGCACCACAACCACAACTGACGTTGCACCGACACTACGCCTGTTTTTCCAAACCAGCTTAGAGGCCTGGCGTGGCTCTGTGGTACCATACCTGATTGTCACGCAGAATGCTTGGGCTCGATTCCTGCTGGGATCCTAATTTTTATACGTTGCATTCCTCGGGGTCAAAGCTGCCGATGTCGGTTTTTCTTAACAGTCTCGCATTTAAATTACCAATGTCTGTTCTCGTCGTTTCTGGGTAGATATAAACTGCCAATCACCCGTGGCGCATACCAGTACACCGCGGCCCGTGGTAAACGGGTATGTGCCACACGTGTCTGGAGGAAAGGGTTTGACGACGTACGCGACAGGATGTTCACGTTATTCATGTCGTGACCCGACAGTCATATTCGTCAAATCCTCGTACCCTCCCATGCCAATTTTGGTCAACACCAAGTTAGGAGGCGATGATGAGAGCACCCAGACGTAGGCCGGTAGATAGATACGTAGATAGAAATGCTCAAACTTCCAAAGGTTCGCTAAGAAATGCTTCGCATTTAATAATCACGTGATAAGGAAAACGGGGAAATCTCAGGGAAGAGAAATTCGAAATGCGTTTTAAAAGTATGCCATATCACAGGAAAGCCTTCTTTTGCTGAGGTATTATTTTTAGATCAATCAATGAATAGATCGATCGATCGATCAATCACTCTCCCGGTGAGCAAATTAAGCGAGAAGGAAGACAAATGTATAAAGCTTCGTATGAGTGTCGTAAAATTAACAAGGGCCAGCTAATTCGTTACCTTAGGAAGTACAACCAGCTTCACTTAATTTGCTTTTCCAGTTACTTTGTTTCATCAGTGTTTTGTGCGCAGCGCTTCACAGTGACGTAATCTTACAACGACATAGTTCTGTCGAAACTATGTGCTGTGAATAAAATGCGGATATCACGTTTTTCCTCGTCATTGAGAAAAGCGAAACGCATGACACGAATCTTAAACAGGCGTTTCGTAGACTTATCTTGCGCTATCTGGACATTTTTCAAGAAGGTATAAAGCGCTCTCGCTTAAGTATACGGCTTTGTGAAGGAAGCTTCTCTGGCCGGCTGAAGTATTAAGTTTTAGCCTTAGACACATCCTCACAAGTGGTTTCGCAGGAACTTTCGTGCATCGCCTGAAGAAACGCAACGTTTCTTCACATTGAGAGCTCACGTGAACGATAGTCACATCCCACGTATTACTTCAATTTTATACATTTGAAACATTCTCCCTTCCTAAACACGGACGCAAACCAAATTGCAAAAACGGGCACACAAAGACAGCAATTTCGTTTTACTAGCATGCGCCACTAGCATGCTAAGGACCGTTCTCAGGGCTCTTCCAATTCAGGCGAAGCGACCCATTTGAGACGCTGGCGAGCGCAGTCGAGGCCTTAAAGCTGTTATTTAAGGAAAGAAAAAGAGAAGTGCTAAAAGTTTGATCATGCTCCAGCGTCGAAAACACATCCGTTTCGAAGAGCTCGTATAGGGAGAGAGTGGTAGTCATTTAACTGCTCGGTCATTGTTGCTGCTGTCTCTTTGTCCAGTAACCGCGTACTTGCAAACTGCCGAGGACATCGTTCGGGAGACACATTGAGCGCACCACCCACTTGATGTTCCCGCTATATAGGGCCCAGACGCACGCTGCGCCATTGTCGTGAACTCCTTCGCATCGGTCTCATGCGGACTCACGTACCAGCGGGAGGTGCGTTAAACGCGTTAAGATTCAATTTGCCTAAAAGGCTTCCTGATCTCGGTAACATCGCTGCGGCCTAAATACATCAAACTCCCCCTCCTCGCCCCTTGGCGCTACCATTGTCCTCACTTCCTTTAATTTCGTGGGGTCCTTTTCTTTTACTTTGTTTCTTGCTTTATTATGCGAGTCCTTCCTTTTCTTGATTTGTTCCGATCCTTTTTTTGCTTCCGAACACTGAACGAGGCGAAGCGCTATTTTGCACCGACTGACTTTTACAGCGTGCTTACCTTCCAGCTGCTATTTTGGGGATCACGTGGTTCAGTTTCGGTGCGCGAAATTTGCTGTACTTGTCTCTCGGTCTCTCTCTCTCTCTTTCTTCAGCTTGAATGACTCCTAAAGAAGCCACGGAGCAGCTTCGTTACGCCCACTGTGTCCTTACTGTATTTCCGACGGCGTGCCTTTTCGCCGTTTCCTTCTCAATACACTTTCACTGGTTCTTTCCATTCTCCCAGCTTTTTTTTTTTTACTCGCTGTTGATTCTCTTGTTGTGTAGCTTGAGGCTTCCTAGCTCGCCTGTTCTGCGGTTTTCTCGGCGACCTCATGCCACAGGCAGCGCTTTGTAAAATAGATGAACACGACCGCAGTAAATTCGAGGAGGCGCTTCTAGCGGACTCCGCAAGCACAGCGCGCTGGGCTTCAGAAAAGCTGACGGTACAGTAGCAGCAACAAGAAGAAATCCTGGAGCTGGCAGTACGGCAAAAGCCTCGCGCTTTGTGCCGTATAAGGACCGCGAGAAATAAATATAAAAGGCGATAAATGAAGTATAGATGGGAGACGGGAACGTGAGGCAGTTCGAAAGAAGTAGAGCAGCTGAATGTGGAAAGCTTCTCTCGTCTGACGCCTCCATCCCATTATTTAGTTGGCGGCGAACTCTCCCGACTGGCCGTTCGGATGTGGAAGTAAAGCGAACTGTATGGGCAACTGACGGGTGCAGGGTGTATCGGCGAGGCATAAATTTATAGGCAGGCCGCCATTATTTAGAATATTGCTCAGTCATCCTTTTATAACTATCAAAGATGTTTACTCTGCTAACGTTTAGATTCATAGCAATGAGGAGGAGGGAGGAGGAAGTGGAAGGAAATGCAGGCAAGTCAACCAGACGCGCGTCCCGTTTGCTACCTACACAGGGGGAAGGAAATTAAGGGATGAAAAGATAGAAAGAAGTCAGCACACAAAAATTCGCCTGAGCTAACACAACACTGATACCAACGTGCATGGAACGCAGCAATGATATGTAATGAAATGAAAAAGGTCACCAAGTTGCTTGCTGCAAAGCCTCAGAGAGAGAGGGACAGAGATAAAGAGAGAGAGAGAGAGATTGAAATAAAGCGATCGAGAGACGGGAAAGATAAGTAGATTCGCCGGTAGGGAAGCTTGTGATTTGTTACTCTACGATAACGGAACGTTGATGGCGGATGGCGGAGAAACGATGTGTTGAGATATAGGAGGAGTGCGGTTCAGACTAGTGACGCTGATGCTTATTTTTAATAAATTCTGCGTGCTAAAAAGCAATTTCTAGGTGTATTAGGGGCGACACAAATGGAAACGGAGGATATACTTTCAGAAAAAATGAAACGCTGCGAATGGTCGTAATGAGGCACAGATTACATAACCTGTAACTACATACGAAACCTAACGTACTTCAAAAACTGCGCCTTAAAAAAACAGAAACGTAGAATATTTAAGGAGTAACACCATGAACATCCGCGTCATTGCATGTACATGCCTTTTTGAAACGTTACAAATTGTATCGTTATATGTCCCTACTTTTCGTTTCTATATATTTGTTGTCATCCAAAAGCATCGGGACAAAAATGAGATTGCTGTAATTCGGTTTTCTACGGGATCGAATATTGCGCAAACTAAAGAAGAATAATAAGAAAGAGAAAAGAAGTTTACTCATCTAGATAAAGGCAGGAACAGGACGGCGGTTAGAAAAAGAAAGATGAATCGAATGCCTCCGAGGAGATTTTTGTCTAAACCAGCTCGATGGGAGCCAGCTTTGTCCCAGAGCAGCGGATGACGCGTAATCAACATCGGCAGAGCGTTGGAGCGGAACGCGGAGCCGAGCCGGTGCGAGCGTTGCCGCCGCGACAATGTTCGTCCTTTTGTGAAATCTGCGCCTATTTTTGACGCGCCCCCACGGTGTCCCGACCGTCGGTGACGGCTTCAGGCCACCCCATTTTCGCGCCCCTTACTTTACTCGTGCGCAAGAAACAAGGAAGGAAGTCAAATGGGACGTGACGTCAAAGAAGAAGAAGAAAAAAGAAAGTGTTCCCTTTAAGGTGAACAACGGTGATTGCTTCTTGGTTCCTTCTTTTCACCCCATCTACACTTTTTTTTTGTGCTTCTTCCTGCCGCTGTGTGTGTCTTCACGTCAATATACCGCATCGTTCGGGATGCAAGACACGACCGAAGCAAACTATTCATTTAACAAATATCTGATGTATCTGGGCTTCAAGGAACAATATGCGAACAGATGATTCATTTAAAGCCTCTGAATATAATTACAATATCTTCAACTGACCTACTGTGTTTTTCTTTAAGAGGGTGTATAAAACATTTGTTCTTAAGACACGATATGATAGACAACTTTATTCAGGTCCTGAGAAGCTAGGCAGGTGATTTACTAGGCAGGTCCTTACCCACCCGTTGGCTTGTCCCATGTCGGAACAGCGAGGCCGTGGCTCTCCGCTCGTTCACGGGCCTTCTGGACAGCCAGGAGCTTGACGTCTTGTCTGGGGTCTGTGGTGGGCGTCGTGCAGTCGTCTTCTAAAAAGAATTGTTTCAACTCGAATACGCATAACACATATAAAAACCTCACCATATTTACCTCAGCAACGCATTATAATCCATGGAATCGTGCCGTAAGGTACATACAATGATTCGTCGTACTAATATGATGTCAGCGGTTCGTCATAAAAAGTAGACTCGAGTCTGAACATGTTAGTTCATCATGGTCGTATCAGTTCAGTTGCATTATACCACCTTCACACATATCTCTGCGTAGGCCATCCACTAAATATAGGCGGCGCAAATGCACGTACTGAATCCTTCGCTTCATCATTTTGTCATCTCACACCTGAAAAATGGAAAGCCCCCCCCCCCCCCCCCCCCCCCCCGCCGCCACATCGCTGCCATCACCAACTCCTCTGCCTTCATGGAGGAAATAACGAGTTTTCTGTAAGAAATGTCACAGTTTCGCCGCAAGGTCGAAGCAGTGCATACGATACCAACAAACTGGAATGTAACACGAAGAACTAGAAGCATCTCAATACTTGCAGCGCGCCGCTGAAGCACAAAGAAGGACGCCCGAAAAGAACGCACAGGCATACGCAGGACAAGCGTGACCTAACAACTGTCACAGTTGTTACGTCTTTGTGTTTGAGCAACGGGCTGCAAGTGTCGACGATGGAGAGTGGAGCTCCTAGGTATTTCTCTTTCTGTTAAACTGCGGCTCGTGGAGTCATCCCTCTGCGTCTCTTGCCACACGGGGGCGCCTGACACGAGGTGTGCCCTGTGTTCTTTTTTCTGCGTTCCACATCACGAGTGGGTACAGAAATGGGCCACTTTGTCGCACGCGTTTCAAGGGCACTTTTCAAATTGAAAGAAAATGCAGCAGCGTTGCGTGATAGAAAACACGCTCAAGCTCCTCCTAGATCTGCGTACCACCAGCGGTAAATGATATATATAAATGGCTGGCTTTTATTTCCCCGGCGCATGCACGGATGCCCCGTGGTTGAGTTGTCTAACGCAGTGCGTTGGGGAGCGAGAGGTCACTGGTTCGAATCGTGGTCGGGTGCTTCGGAATTTTTTCTTCTGCTGTATTTTTCCTCGTGCCTTTTTATATATACACAAAAATATACATATCTAGGACATGACGGCGACGGCAAAAATGCACGGAGAGTGTCCATATAATTGCTATCGCAATAATAATGTCGTGGACAACTTTCTGCAACATTTTAGTGCACTCACCCCTTATGCAATAAAGAAGGAGTCTTTATGGCAGTAAAAATGAAAAGGAATGCATCCTTGTTGCTCTTGCAGCCATTTTCTGCAATTGGATATGTTGATGTTCGGTGATTATAATTTTAGCCAAAATGAATTTTCGTATTTTGTCGCGTGCTGGCAGCAGTGGGTAATACTACAGTGAAACCTCGGTGATACGAATCTCACTGGACAACCAAAAATATTCGTAGCATCCGAAATTCGTATCACCAGAAAGCATGGAAAATTAGCATGCGTCGAAAGAAAGCCGACGTACATTTTCATTCATTGTTTTTCAGGGCTGCAGCAACGTCAGGAAGAGCCCTGAATGATTGTCAGTCAAGTTTTTTGATGTCGGCAATCATACCAGCACTCGTAAATATACGGCTCGTACGCGCGTATTTAATTAATGAACCAGGTGCGTTGTGACCCGCGACACCAGTAGCCCCTTTCAGTATGCTGTTTTGCATGACACCGGAGTACTGCAGCGAAAGTAACAAGAGAAGCGCTTTGACGCGATGGATCAAGGCCACAAAATTACAGAACCATGGTCCTGTGTTATGATTTTGTTAGCGTGGAGGTGTTGGGGATGTTTTTGCGAAATTTACGGCCGTGCCCGCACAAGTGCGACCTCAACGGTCGCGCAAGTAGAGGCTGTGAGGCCTGACTCCTTCGCCAAAGGCGTCCTCGCCTTCTTTCGGTCCTCGTCCACCTTTTATGGGATGTCTGATGCACGAGACAGGCACGTGTAAACACAGTACAACGACAGCAGCCCGCGTCGACGCTTTAAAAAAAAGCATGGCGCTAATGTCCTCTGTAATCTAAATGCGATGGCACACGGAGGCACATTAGAGCCTCAACGACTCGCGCACAAAATGTCGGAGGCCGTGAAGCGTCTCTGAAGGTTTATTCTGACCGCAAGAAAAGTGTTTTCCTTACACCATGATTCTGACGATTTGGCGGTGCGGCGTGCATCCCCACGCTTGCGTTCCCGCGCTCGCACGTACTTGGTGCGTCTTCCGTGACAGCGCGGACAGCACCTTTTCGTACATGGGCGGTAGCGTACGTTCGTATCAAACGTCGCTGGGTGAAAATCGGTTCGCAACAACCGTACTCCATTACATTGCAGGCCAATAGGCCTTGGCCGGGACCAACGAAAAATTCGTATCACCCCGAAATTCGTATGAGCTGTGATCGTATCACCGAGGTTTCACTCTAGCTAGTGCTGGTATGATAGCTGTATAAGCAATATTGGATAATATTAGCTAACTTTGGCTACTTGCTGTTATAACAGCAACGTTAGTTTCGTTCAATATCCATGCAGCGATTGTGTGCATCAATCTTTTTCCAGGTTACCTGAGTATGTAAGATTCGATCGTAATTCTCACCCTGCTACCTCTCATTAACATGCCGTTACCATGCGAGCCTTTTGATATTGCTGCAACCTCAATGCAATATTACTAATTCATGCACGGTGACTTTGTCTGGTGTCTCGACTTCTTGAGGCTTTTTATGACTTTCAAGTATTTCGGGGGGGGGGGGGGGGTCGAACCTCAACTTCATCGTTTTCATTGCTTGCATTTAGTTTCTTCATTTTTTAAATGTTTATCACCTGTCTTTCTTTTGACTTCCGTCTATCACTTTCTCTTCTATGCAACGAGCAAAGAAAAGAAGCCACTCGCCCGCCCGTAACAGCCAGGGGATTGGGGAGAACTGTCCCGGGGCTTTATAGCTGCTAGCCTCGCAAACAAAGAGCCTCGGATGAGAAGGCCATGAAGGCGGTGAAAGCGAAGGAAGAGGCCCACAATATGGAGGCAGGCGCACTATACGGCGATAAATAAATAAGTAACGCGCAATAAAGCAACAGGAGGAAAAGGCATCCGGTGCCTGTTTCAGGCAGTTAGTAAAGAGCTGAGATGGGAGCCGTGGATGTGGAAGGGTAGGCGTTGAGAAGTCGCGCCGAAAACGTTAATGTCACCACCACGGGCCCCTACGCGAAATGAGCATGCCTTTCTCACGTCCTCGCGAGGCAGCACTCGGCGGCAAAAAGCGGTGAGCAGTGGGGTTTATACGCCGAGTCGGAACCGTCCCCTGGCGACAAGCGAGGCAGGAGCTCGTGCACAGAAGCTCGCTGTGAAAAAGTCCTAAGCAAAAAGAAAAGTGGTACTCATAAAAGCTCAAGAAACTGTTTCGCTCGCAAACAAAAGAATATGCAAGTAAAGGGGAGATAGGAAATGTTTTGCAAGGGCGAACAAAAGCGTCTCAAGCGTTTCCTGTGCACCAAGAGCAGCAGAACGACTGCGACGCCTTTTGTAAACTACACCCCGGGTAACTTTCAGAGGCTTAGAAAACATAACAAAAAAAAAAGGACGCAATGCAAGCAAGTGGGCTGCGCGTCTCGGCGATTCATGCATTATGAAACGGAGGCTAATTGCGAGATAGGAACCTGGGAGGTTTTTACGGCGCTCGTATTAAACAAAAAAATACAAATATTTTTTTTTTACTCGCAAGCATTCAGGAAGTGGTATGAGGAGAGAGTGAAATGGTTGGTATGAGGTGTGCCCTTTAGCTAGGAGCCAGGGAAACCCTGGCGTGAAGCTAAACTAATTCACTTTAACTGTCCGCTTTACTTCCCCTACACAGCTATTACAAATACTAAAGCACCATATAGACTGTTGCTTCGCACACCTTTCAGAATGCAATGCCGGTGCATGTCGACCGCGCCAAACTGGAGTCTATCCTAGTAACCTGCCATATAAAACAATAGAAATCGATTTGTATGTTTGCCTTGTCTCAGAGGCTCAGTTGCTGCAGCGTTCTACCTGTGAGAACTACGCTGCAGGTCTGAATGCGAGTAAGGAAATCCGCATACTGATTTCTCGAAGCGCACACGCGTTCGTTTACTCTTATACGTAGGCACGAGATAGAAAACCCGAGATGGCTAAGTATCATGGAAACCTTAACTACGGTGCTTTCCAAAGTCGCAGTGTTGCTATTTGACGCTAAACTTCACCGAATTAATTTATCGACATAGGCAGTGTGATTTTTCACATATAACATAGAAACTATCTCTGAGCTTTACACCAACCAACATTTACAAACAATGAAACTCATGTCTGTCGAGTAGATTCAAAGCAAGCCATACGGCCCCTGCAGTTTAATGATCGCAAAAAATAATAAAGCACTGTTTTTCTACGATAGAGGATTTCTTTACTGTTTCTTCAGTGCTTTATTTCTCTACGTGATCACTGGTGCGCAAGTTCACGTCTGCCTGACCCACCAGTTTATTACAAAACGCTAGCGCCCCGCTAACCTCGGCAAACTACGTATACGAAGAACATGCCTAACTTCGCTTTTCCGTCATACAGTTTCCAAAGGGTTAGTTGCCACAGACGCAGCTGTAGACAAACGAGATAACCTTTTTCATTCCTGCGATGAAGCGCGCCAGTTGACCGAGATCCAAAATAGTTATCACCATAGAGTTCATCTGCAGTACGGCTTTCCCCCCGTGCATTCACGAAGTGCGGTGAAATAAAAACATTCGATGCAATGAATGTAGACGGGCAGTGTTTGTAGTTTGTGACATTAAACGATCACGTGTTCATAGACAAGCACAGTGCATCAGAACGCTATGTTGACTGCATATAAAGTACGGAATGTGTAAAAAATCTATATTTTTTCAACCATCAGTCACTGACGGTTTTGTCACGTTACCGAAAATGCAAATCACCCTGGCCAACATCTCGTACACAAATTAATCTAACATTGCTAACTTCAGTGGCAGTCGTAAAGGAAAAGAAGGCGGATGAAATGATTATAGCCAGAAACCAAGACGAAATCAAGTGTAACAGTAAAACACCCTGGCCAGACATTCTGGGCGTAAAATCTCAAATTTTCACGCCTTAAAAGTCACGATTTCCAGTGGACGCAGATGCCATGAACGAATGCGCGCAGCTTGGGCCCGTCGCTATGTCGAGTAGTACCACTGCTATATAAAATTATTTAAGAAATTTTCCTTCTTGAATTCACGAAGGTCATTCAGACGTAAAACCAACGCCTACATGGTAGTTTGCCATTGTTTTAGTTAGGGAGAGAGAAAATTAAAAACATTTTCTTTTTCAATGAAAGCAGAACTGCTCTTATATTCCATAACGGCCACTGCACAGGCGTGCCAGATTTAATCAGCCAAGTTTTCGCTCCTTTAGTGAGAAAAAGATGGGAGCGGCTAATTAATTCGCTGAATCTTTTAACATATTATTTCGGACAGCGTTATGAGCTGGGCGTTTCGCTTCAATTATAAAAGCATCAGCCCCAGTTTCACTCATGCAAGACGTCCCAAAAAAAAAGGCGGAGAAGAGCAATTAAGAAACAGTAGGGGGAATTTGAACGAGCCTTGCATAATTTAGCGGTCCCTCTGCTAGCTTCACTGGCCATGTTTTAGGGAGACGAAATGAGCGGCAAAACTTTGTCAAAGGGAGACGGGAACGACAAATGAACACGTCAAAAGAATGCGCGCACTCTGGGCGGAATTTCAGGTATGAATTACGAAGGAAGAGGATTATTTTCCGAAGCACTGAACAATTATTCTTCCCCTCCCCATCATCCGACGCGTATGACTTTGGAGACTCGAAAAAAAAAGTTGATTAGGTTTTTCGTTTGAATTCTACGTGAGATCATTGCCGTAAGGTAATTAACCTTCAGTCAAAGTCATTTGAGAATGAGGCACGGGAATTAGGTGGAGGTAAGCATCCCCTTTCTTTTAATACGGTTACATTTCTTTCTTAGCTTATAATGCCCAAATGACGTAACACGTCACGTTTATTCGAAGCCTTTTGTAAAAAAAATGTAACAATAAAAGAACAGCCGACGAAATGAAAATAGGTCGTTCGAAGGAAATAACCAGTGCTAAATTTAAGCGCGAACGGATAGTTGGCGTATTAAATCGGTCAGGGAAGTGGTTATAAATAAAAACAACTGTACAATTGGGTCAATAAGCTTCTCGCATGCTTCCTTTTATGGCGAACTTTTATATATTCGCGGGCTCAGCATTCTACCAACTTTATAGGAAGGACGCGACAGTTCCAGCGTTTCGACGATGACGTAGTTCGGGCCTTACGGACTGCGGTGATCAATTATCCGCCTCATTAGCACTGAACGAGGAAGTGTCGTTGAAAAAGTGAACGGCAATGCGGTGATGTCGAAACGACGGTAGGCGGTGTGCGGATTGTTTGGACGGTAAAGGTTGACGTTGTAGAGTTGTAGTGAGGTAAGAAAGAGCCACGGCTTACGTGCTAATAAATTCTCCCATGACACGCCTGCACGTGGCGAAACAGTGCTGGTAGCAGGAACGAGCTTCAAGGATTATGGTATATATATATATATATATATATATATATATAGCCTACTGCTACTCTCATTCGAGAGCGTGGCCGTTGGGCAGTACAATGATTTCCAGTACAATCAATAAAAAGAAAAAAATAGTGAGAAAGAGGGGAATAAAATCAAAGCAAAACAAGTCAGATAAACAAACACTAACATTTGTAGCGTAATTACAGCATATGTGGGTTACAGAGAAAAACAAAAAAGGCGTCATTCCATTGTGAACAAGGGATCCTTACGGATCCCGAAACGTCAATTTCTTTAGTTTTGACGTTGGTCAGTGGCCTCTTTTTTCAACAATATTATTATATTATCATTATTGTTAAACTTACCAGCAAGTTTGCTTTTTTGAGTAAGAGTTTACGGTAGTTTGGGCCTTGTACATTCTTTATTTTGCTTGAAGCGTGCGAACTTCATAGCAGAAAACAGCGCAATACAACGAAGACAAGATGGACCAAACAGGAGTAGCGCTGGACTTTCTTCTTTTTATTCTATAGGCAACCGGCAATGGTTAGGTGGCGCTGTTATCGGCCCAGCCATCAGCGCCACGGTGTCGATTCCGCGTAGCGTCGAGGCGGCCAACGAGCCATTTCTACCGTGCATGGCGTGTGTTTGTCGTGCTGTTTGAAGCATGTCGCTGGTTTTGTATTGCGGTTTTAAGGCGATTGAAAACATCGATGCCCATTTTCGACCACCGACGCTTGAAAAGGGACGCGCACTGTACGACAACGACCATGTGTATGGTGTTAAAGAAGTGAACACCGACATCGCAGCGAAGTGCTTGTCACAGCAAAGCAAGCACGCTTACGACGTTGAACTACAAGTAAGTTGAAAAATAATTATCTTATCCCACTTAAGCGCACAAATACGACCGTATACGTTTCTCGATCAGCTGTCACTTGTTTTACTACTAAGAGCTTGCCTAGTATTTGCTGGGTTGGGAAAGATAAGCGAGAACAGAATAAAGCAGCGACACGTGCCTTCGTTGAATCTCTTTGGGGTTATTTTTCTACGTATAACCAGTGACGCGTGTCTCCGTCCGTCCCTTTATATCTGCTGTTCTACTTATAAGTGAACTTGCACCTCGCGTAAGACAGGCATTGCTACGCTCATGTTGACAGCCACTCGCGATGCATACGAGTGTTGTTGTTCCAGCATGTGTCATGCCTGATGATCATCTCTCACTTTTTCTCTTTTTGCGTCGTATCTTTTTTTTTTTCATGCAAAGTTGTCGATCACGCCCCGAGAAATTCCCAGCTGTTGAACCTCGAAAGCTGTTGAGCAGGAGAAATATTGTAGGAAGGTAACCAGGATGATGCTCGATGGTGCTCTTTTCGCCGTTGACGAAATGCCTCGAGCATATCCTGGTATTCTCGTTCGGTTGCCAAGATGACAGGTCATCGGCACTGAAACATTGAATTGAGAGCAATCAGCTGACACTCAATAACGCGAAAACAAAACGTGTGCAAGTGTGCGCGAGCGAAACGCAAATATCCGAATACGCGACGAGTGCTGAAGCAATCAGCTGACAAGAACAAGAAAACAAAAAACGTGTGCGCACGTGTGTGCGAGAGAAGCGGTAATTTCCGAATACTCCACGTGTTACGCGGTGCACTCCAGCCTTATTTCTGTCGTACTAAGCGAGAGAAAGCATCGGCATTAATGAGCCCGTTCCAGCAGTCTAGTCATCGTCCTGGTGCACAAAGGAGCGGCAAGGCACGTTGACAAATTAATGCGTGGAAAAATGCGCCGTGCGTCTGAGCTTTTACGACGTTAGGTTTCACGAGTGACAACCACTGTGCGTGTTTTAACACACGCTTGTGAGCAGTTGTAACGTTGCCGTGCGTTGCACGAATGCTTCCCGTTATTGTTTTTGCTCTGATGTCGTTTAACTAAAATTCGCAAGGGCGACACTTACTTGACGCGCCGAACAGCTGCGATCCGCTTCTGCCGCCGAGTTGCTTCCCACGGTCTCGATGGGAAGCGATACATCATGATGCCGACATCCCCTTCTTTAGTGTGGCAATCTTTAACGCAGCAGTATCTGCGTTTGTTCTTTTTTTTCCACCTCTGACGACGGAGTTGTCAACGGGCTGCGGTAAATCCATTGCGCATTTCGCAATGCGCACAACGGTGGAATGGCGCGAAGGGCCGCCCCGTGAGTTCTAATCACCGCTGCTAGGCGGCGCGACGTGTACAAGCAAACTGCATTGCCGGGTGCCTATTGCGCTGCTGTCTACATTGCTTGAAGGGCCCTGCGGCTCCTCCAAATAAATACGCCTATGCAAGTGGTGTAAGCACAATTTTTTTTTGAAAAAATGTGGGTGATTTTAACGTAAACTATTTCGCATTGTTTCCTTCCGCATCGGTCGTTAGCTATTTATGATTGGTCGAAATTTTCTGGGTCATGCACACAGCACCTGCTCGTAACTCGATGCAAGAAATGGCGCCAAAATGATCCATTGCGTAATTACCACTCATGCACGACTACATAAAAAATAAAAATATAAACTATTTTCAATACGGCATATTTCTGAACATTGATTTTTCGCCATTAGTCAACATTTTTTGGTTTGCCTTAAAATCACGTGCTTGTTACGCGACGTCACAAATCTGCGAAATCTCGCGGTGTTAAAATGACGTGTGCACATTAAAGAGCGCATTATTATGCTGTACAATACCTAACGTTTTAAATGCGAAGCATTTCTTAGCGAACCTTTGGCACTTTGAGCGTTTCTATCTATCTATCTATCTAGCCGCCTACGTCTGGGGGCTCTCATGATCGACTCCTTAATTTGGTGTAGACCAAAATTGGCATGGGAGGGTAAGAGGATTTCACGAATATGACTGTCGGGTCAGGACATGAATAACGTGAAAATCCTGCAGCGTACGTCGTCAAACCCTTTCCTGTAGACACATGTGGCACATACCCTTTTCCTACGGGCCGCGGTGTACGGGTATGCGCCACAGGCGTTTGACAATTTATATCTACACAGGAACAGCGAGAACGGACATTAGGTGCGAGATCGTTAAGAAAAACCGACATCTGCAGCCTTGACCCGACGAATGAAAAAAATGAAAATTAGCGTTCCAGCAGGAATCGAACCCAAGCATTCTGAGTGGCAATCAGGTATTGTACCACAGAGCCACGTTAGGTCTATAAACTCGTTTGGAAAAGAAGTCTATGCAGGCATAATGGCGGTGCAACGTCAACTGTGCTTGCTATCAAATTTTAAAAGAAAGCAATAAACACTACATGATACTCCTACGATAGAGGCGTCATATCAGAATAACGTCTGTGGTTCCAGTGTTGGCTCCGCTTTTATAGCAGTCTATTAAACATTACATTTGTATTCCTATGATTCAGCAAGCTATATTGAAGCATTGCTCGACCCTGGAGTAATAGATTACGAAAGTTACGTATGATATTCACATCATCGCACCGTAAAGTGCACTTAGTCCGCCAGAACGACGCAGTGTCTTCATTTCTTACGAGGCTGGGCGATGGCCTCATACTGACAGAGGATGATGCCACATTGATTGACAGCCGTTTTGTAGACTAGGTTATGTAGGCCACATACGCCCAGGTAATCTACGAATACGACAAGCGCCATCCACTGATGTTGGTCTACGTAGCACTGTCCAGGCCTACCAGCCTCGATGGCCTTCAGATTCCGACATGTTGCCGGCTCAATCGACAGACAATTTGCCGACGAAAGGACCGAGGCATCCACGATTTCCAACAAATGTACTGTATCTCATACTTCACTACACATGGACCCCTCGTCACCGCTATCACGACCTGATCCGATAACAAGTCATGACCAGCTGCTGGTGCTCACTGATCACGGGGATTATGTTCTTGTTCAAGAACTGTCAAGAACTTCTTCCACACATGCACACGGGTTTGTGAAACGTGCGTGCGTTCTGCATCATAAGGGACAAATATAAGAACTACATATCAGCTTACCGCTGCTGGTGTTGGTATAATACCCACGTTGCCGTTGGCAGCATTACCCAACTGTAAATAACTGGTTATATAACACATATGCTGCTCTTCAATGTGTGCGTATAAAATTTATACAAATCTTTAGCGTCATTTTGTAACGTTACGCTGAGTAAAAAAAAATTACGCCACAGTCACCTTTCCGCTGCATGCTTCGCATAACATCGACTCCCATGGTACGTGGGATCTGCCGAATTTTTTTTTATTGCGATAGCAAATATATGGACTGTCTCGGCTGACTTTTGCCGTCGCCGTCACCACCGTCATGTACCGTATATGTATAAGTATGTATATATATATATAAACGCCCCAAATAAAAAAAAAATTCAGAAAAATGCTTCTGAAGCGCGGAATCGAACCAGGGACCTCTTGCTCCGCAGCGAGTGGTGCTAACCACTACGCCACGAAACGCAGATCCTCCACGCATAGAGTTTCCTAAAATTACCTAGAGGGAACTCTGGCGCTGCGATCGTTCAGCCACCATGGGAATAATGGGTAGTACACTGATTTGCCTAGTCTTCGTGCTTGTGTGCTTCGAACGCACTTGTGGCTTTGTTTATTGCTATGTTTTGGTTTTTTTTCGGATAAAAGAATGGATCGTTGTGAACTTCGTGACCACATTTGAATCGGTCAGCCTAAAGAAGTTAAAGTGGTGAAGTGAAACTGCTGATTTTTGCTGAACTTCGTTTTGCGACAAAGCGGATGCAGGCGACGCGGAGCAAAACGGAGCCGAAAGAACGAAGTTTAGACAAATCCGTGTACTACCCATGATTCCCATGCTGGCTGAAGCGCGATGCATTGCAGCTCCCATAGACACTAGCGCCAGAGTTCCCCCTAGTAAGTATTGTAGGAAACTCTATGCCTCCACGTAGGTAACGGCGAGCGTTATATGCACACCCTTTACCGCTGAACGGACTCAGAGACGGCAGCCGCTTGCAAGCGTTTCTTCATTACCAGCGAGATGGCGCTAGGAGCGCGACGGGAGCATTTAAAAGTCGTCGGCGAGATCGCTCGCTTCTTCTTATATTAAAGACGATAGTCTCTCTTGGGGAACTTAAACGCAGAAATTTTGGTCACAAAGGAAAGTTTATTGAACCTGTACACGCAAACGCGAGATACACTTATAAACTAAATACTTATAAATTGCGTCAGTGTAACTTATACAAACGCTAGACGCAATTACTGGCTGGGGTAATACACTGTACGCTACTGAGCAACTATAAAACAACAACCAAATTAACTAAAGCATCTTACTTCCCAAGGAGATGAGGAAAAAAAAACAAAGAAAGAAGAGCCGTGCCCCCACGACGGGAGGCAGAAAATAGCGCCCCTTTTCATTTCTTTCACGAATCACGATCTCACTGGGAGTCAGGTAACTTGTTTCTTTTTCCGAACTCAGTATGGCGCTGCTGGAAATTCCAGTTTCTCCCCACGTAATTCGAAAAACCGAGTGTGCCAGCGCCTTAAGAAGGCATCAACACCACTCGCTTCCAGCTCGTCAACTAGGTATCCGAAAACAATTCGATAAATACGGTGCATGGCTGGGAACGCTGCACGCTGTGGTTGCCGACGAGCTTCTGCCTGGCACCGACGTCTCCAGATCACGTACACTGTCACCAATATTATCAATTGGGCAAACTTGCCGTTATTCTTTTGGGACAGCGATGTAGCCCTAACTCCAAAGGTGCGCCAAACAAGGTGCCATACACCCTTTGTAGCAACGCATTCGAATAACGCATGCTTAGTGGTCTCGGATTGCCCACAGTTCACGCATCTATCCTTTGGTGTCACGTGGAATCTGGCGAGGCGTTGACGCGTCGGCAACACGCTCCATCTTCTCAGCCAGTCAAATTCGCGAACCACTTCTTTTCTTCCATGTCTTCCATCGGCTTGGGTTCGTTTTTCTTTTATCTTCGTCTACTAGTGTCTTTTCCGTCAGCAAGTAACTTAATTCTATTGGCGCTAGTTCTTCAAACCCTTTCCCCTCCGTTTTTTTGATCTACTGTGCGCCTAAAGTCGCACACACTCTTGTAAAACTCGAGCGGTTTCTCAGCTTGCGGTCCACTGTATCTCTCCGTTGTAAAAGTAGCCTTTAGAGTACTTGTCCAGTACATTAGAAGGCTCTTTCCTGGATAGACCGGATCAGCAAACAACCTAGAGATTGTTTTTGCTGCCAATGCTCTAGAGAAGATCTTAATATCCGGTAGACCCAGACCGCCGCGCTCTGCGGGCAGACTGAGGCACCTAGTCTTAACCTTGGAAGGTTTATGTTCCCATATAAATGCTCTGTCTTTGTGTTTGTCGGCACGTCCCTCAATTCAGCCACCCGGCCAAAGTTGAACCACTTGCCCAAGGGCCAGCCATCTTGAACGACTGACTAGGTTCATACTTGTGTACATTGTTGATCAAAAAGCAAACATTACGCATATCTGAGGCGCAACATCACTAGGTAAGTATTAGGTGGTGTGTTCCTTTAATAGAAAATACATAGATACGTTATTCTGAGAGACCCTAGTTTGTTAGGCTGCGCTGAAACTTGCCTTCCTCCGTGCCCTCTGCACGAGCTCATTGTTGTGTTTCGGTTTCGGTTCAGTATTGCACTCTACGAATGCCATGGGGCGCCGCTCTGCAATTCCTGTTTTACCCATGCGACGTGTAAATAAAAGTGTTTGTGGAGAGTATTCGTTCAGTGCGGACGTTTCTTCTGCTTCGGCGCTTCGCGCCAAACCGCGTGTTCGGGCTGCCTGGCGTCCCCGCCGGTCGCGTTGGTCACCGCCGGTCTTCGCCTGCTTCTGTGCCTGGACTACCAGCCCGCAACACAGCACTCATGTTTCCCGACCTATTGCCAGATGGCGTCCATATCTCACGCAGCGCCTCTTCTATCGTCTTTAGACGACTTTTGCAGCGAAGTACGCAGATACGCGGCCAATTTTTTACGCAGGGAGAACCTTGCCCTTCCGCTGTCTGCTCGCGCGGTTTTCTCGTGATGAGGGGAAGAGGGATGTTTCAAGCTTTCACCGTGATGTCCGCGCTCATGTTACGGAGCGTACGAAAGTGACTCGAGCTCAAGGGACGCCGCTAAACAAACAAACAGACGATGAGCGCGAGCTATCAAGTGTCACAGCTCGACACTTGAAGCACGCTAGTTTCCTTCGCTGCTTCGACCGCCTTTGCAACAGGAGCGCTGTTCAAACTGAGAGTATCAATTGGCGAGCCTCACTTCGTATAGCATTAGTTCCTTGCCATCTCATTCGTTGCTTCGCCCTTGCGGCGAAACTGACTTTTTTGGAATAGCCGTACAGTCTCATTCTGAATGTAATTCAAGAAGGCTACGTGAAGAGCGCGGGAGAGACACAAGGACAAGGAACCGACGAAGACGAAGGCTGCCCGCCTGTCACATTGGCCGCTCCTACTTACACCAGCTGCCCCGCCACGGTGGTCTAGTGGATATGGCGCTTGAATGCTGACCCGAAGGTCGCGGTATCGAATCCCGGCCGCGGCGGCTGCATTTTCGATAGAGGCGAAAATGTTCGAGGCCCGTGCAGTTAGATTTAGGTGCACGTTAAAGAACCCCAGGTGGTCAAAATTTTCGAAGCCCTCCACTACGGCGTCTCTCATAATCATATTGTGGGTTTGGGACGTTAAACCACAGATATCGTTATTATTACTTATACCAGCTGGCGAGATGAACTAATATGAGTATAATAAATATTTTCAGTTGTAGTATAACAACGTTGAGCTGTTTGTGCGCGTATACAACTCTGTGAACTCATCCTTGCTGAGAGGGAGAGAGAGAGGGAAGGCGAGAAATAAACAGCGCTGCACGTGTGTGTGCTTCTTTGCTGTCCGAGTTGTATTTTGCCCTGTACAAGTCAATTCAAGCTGAATCAAGATGAACTAGCTCGGCTGCGAATTCACTCTCCTTAGTCCAGAAAACCGTGCATCTTGGCCATTTCCCTGCTCCGGCAGATCAAGTTACGGCATAAGCTCGAAAGCTGGACTTACAAATGTACTCGAGTCCACTGCCTTATTCCTCGCCTTGTTCCAAGACACTGCGATCGCTGTGAGCTACCGTATGATAAGCAAAGCCAACAAAAGGTTAATCGGAAACTCAAGTGCAAACATCCTTTAGATCCCCCACAGCGGCCCAACAAAAACACTCAACAGTTCTGCACACTCATCGACTCATAGCAAATTGGTTATAGATCAGCCGTGATGCTATTCTTTTCCGAATAAAGAATATGAATTTCCTGAATAAGGAAGAGCGTTTGATCGGTCTATAAAACGTTTGCTGGTTCCTGCCCGTATTTGCGTCGTAGATTATGTAAATTTCAGGCCAGGCAGAGCAGAATAAAATCATGACAGAGTGCTCTGACTTCAAGATCCCCTACTCAGCGGTAGCCTCCTCTGCAATGCTGAAGCTCAAAGGGCGAAAATATTGCATAGGTGGATTGCACCACAGCTAGCCTACAGTGCGTGGTCGTGAGACATGGGCGACAACTTCCACGGCAGAAGCGCAGGACAAATTTCCTTATATAATCAAGTGAGTGCTGTGTAGAAGTAAAACGCCACCTCAACTGATGGTTTCCCAGTGTGTAGCCGACAGTGACCACTGTCGAAAGAGTGGGGGGGGGGGGGTTTCCAAGGCTCATCCCCCTAACTTTTCTTAGTGGGGGGGCTAGCGACCCCTTGCCCCTCGGCAAGGGGTCGCTCAGGCCATCTCCCTTACCATTGGAAGCGCCTTCTCGCACATCACGCCGCTTGCATAATCAATATAGCATTAAACGCATAAGTGGACGAACTAATGCTTTCAATTCATCAGCACTTCCCCGAGCTATTGTTTTATGGAATGATCTTCCCGACAATATTGCATCTATCAGTAACCATCAAGCATTTCTTGATCAATTGCATAAGCATTCCTTGAAATAGTGCCATGTCATCACCATTACTTCTTATTTTTTTAATAATTCGCGAAGTCTTCCTGTATTCTTTCTTTTGCGAGTGTGTGTGATTGGCGATATTTTTTTTTTCATGAAATAAGAAATGCTGTTCCTCTGTGTGAAAATGCTTTGCACTGTATACATACATATATATTATATATATATATGTATATATATATATATATATATATATTTGTTTTTTTTCTGTACTGTTGTTTTCTGTTTTTTGCCGTGTGTAAAAAGAGGAGAATGAGGAAAAAAAAGTTCTCTAACTGCACTGTACCCTATTTCTTTCTATTTTTTCTCTTGTTATTTCTTTCCCTGTATTTGTTGATGTATTTTTCTGTGACATTTTACCTTGTACTTGCTCCCCTTACTCAATGCCCTATTGGGCCCTGTAAGGTATCATGAATAAATAAATAAATATACGCCTATGGGTATCAAGCCTTCCAGTTCGTTACTTGGTCAGCATCAGTCAGTAAAACATGGCGTCTTCCCACGATTTCAAGTTCGAGTACCGGAGCGTTATCAAATCTTTATGAAAAAAGGGAAGTTCCGCCAAAGAAATCCATAGTAGGATGGTATAATAATAATATCTGGGGTTTAACGTCCCAAAACCACGATATGATTATGAGGGACACCGTGGTGGAGGGCTCCGGAAACTTCGACCACCTGGGGTTCTTTAACGTGCACCTGAATCTAAGTACACGGGCCTCAAACATTTTCGCCTCCATCGAAAATGCAGCCGTCACAGCCGGGATTCGATCCCGCGACCTTCGGGTGAGCAGTAGAGCGCCATAACCACTAGACTACCGTGGCGGGGCACAGTAGGGCGATGAATGTGTATATGAATGTCGTTCATATGCTGCAGTGACGCAGTAGTTCAGTGAGTTTAAAGGGACACTAAAGAGAAACAATGAATCGGTTTAGATCGATAAATTGTGCTCTGTCGTTAATTTCTCCATCATACGTTTATTAATAGAGAAAAAAATCAAGTTCAAAGCTTAATTTTTAAATTTCGCGCCGAAATCTCCCTGCGTGACGTCACGGATTTCAAAGCTTATTTATCGTATTTTGGCGCCATTGGCTCAACAAAATTATCCCAAACTTGGTATGCTAAGTCTATGGCCCCTCAGAGGACAATGTACTTCATCTTTACCGATTAGTAACCACGTTATCCCTAGTAGGCGCCGTCAAAACGTGTGACGTCATGACGAATGGTGCGGAAAGTGCAAGGCGGCGTCGCCACCCACGTTTTGTTTTCGCGTGTTTTCTCGCTTACTAAGCGTGTTCTCGCAGCAAGCGTGGTGTTTTTGGTATCGTAAAAGAGTACTTTACTAATATGAGAAAAATCGTTTTGCTCTTTAGTGTCCCTTTAATGATGGCCGTGTGCGCGTGGAAGACGACCCGAGGTCAGGGCGGCCGACCACTTCAACCAAGTTAGGCCATTCAGCCTTAGTAGAGAGCCTTATCATGAATAATCGCCGAATCAAGGTGTTCGAAGGTGCCATAGAATTGAACTATTCTTACGGCAGTGCATTCACAATCATGTACGGTGTTACGGGGTGTTATGGGTATGTGGATGGTCTCGCCGCAATGGGTGCAACAGAACCTCTCATCGAAAGATCGACGCCATCGCGTGCATTCATCAAGGTAATTTTTGCATCCCCATTAAAGCGACTCAGAAGACTTTCTCTCTCCTCTTGTGACTGAGGATGAGACGTGGCTGTATCAGCGGGACCCAAACACAAAACAGCAGTTTATGCAGTGTAGGCATTCGAAGCCCGTCTCCCCCAAAAATTCAAGACCCACCGCTCAGGGAGGAAAGCGATGGCGACACTTTTTTGGCACTCAAAAGGCATCCTGCTCATTGAGTATCTTGAAAACAGTATAGGACAGTTACTGCCGAATACTAAACCAAAGTTCTTCGAAAACTTCGTAAAGGCATCGTGGAAAAACGCCGAGGATTAGCGACAAGAAGTGTCCTCCTCCTTCCCGACAACGCCCCTGTTCACAAGCCACGTGTCGAGAGCTACTATTCGAGAGCGTTGTTTCGAAACTGGACTACCCGCCCTACAGTCTGGACCTGGCCCCAAGTGAGTTTTATTCAGTTCCAAATTTGAAGAAACGTCAAGGAAACGAGGTTTGATGACTAGAACTCACTTCAAACTGCCGCAGAGAAGTGGCTTGGTAACCAGGAAGAAATTACTTTTTGTTTTCGAGGTATCAAGAACCTTCCAGGAAAATAAGAAGTGTCTTAGCGTGAGGGGAGATTATATTCAAAACTAGATTTTTTTTCCCAAAGTGTGGCTGTTTTCGTCGTATGCGAGTTGCAAAAATGCTTTATCGTACATGCTGTGGCGCATAAGGAGCGCGTGCTGAATACGAAATTTGCACTCTATATCCTTGCTGACAAATTGTGTAGCCCGCTAAGAGGAACTGCCTGCTCTCACACGAAGTGCAAGAAACGCAAAAATACACATTTGTTGGTAGAATGTACTTTCAGTTCCCATTGATCTGCGTTTACGTGCGTGAGAGCCACAAATCATGAAAAAAAGAAAAACGAAGACAGATGTTCGCACCTCGGACTCTACGAACCTAAGTCTTGCATTAAAATTACTAGAAAAAAGCTGACGTCCTTAACCACGAGTAAAGTAGAGATTACTTGAACGACGATGACTAGAGTGATAACCAAGTTTGATGATGCCGTGTGCAAGTTTTGTCATCTTGTACTAGACGCAAAGAAAAAAGAAGAAGGAAAGGAACAAAAAAAAAGGAGGAGGCCAACTTGTCAATGGGGGTGGACACCAGCCATTGGGATTACGTGCTACACCCCAATCACAGCTGACTTTTCTTTCGCGAAAAGACGTTGCTCGACCCGCTCATCTTCACCGCGAACACAGGCCAGCACACCGCCTTAAACACCGGGCTTCCAAGACAATAATAACGAGATGGCTACGAAACCGTGTCGCGGACTCGTTCAGCCGCCGCCGTGTCACGCGCACTCAGCAATATAATGAGCCGAGAACGAAGGGTTTCGTGCTTCGTGTCCCCGCAAAGTATAATTTTTCCTTTTTATTAATTTGTTTTATTATCTTTGCTCCGTTTGTCTCGCCTCCTGGGAGTGCGACCCAAAGCGCCAAGGATCGCGGCCACCGTTGCTTCTGCTGCACGTCTTGCTCTTGCTGGAACCAGCAACAACAACAGCAGAAGCAACGACAGCGAGACAGCAAAGAGTGGCACAAGCCAAGAAGCGGCAGTGTTATTCGCGCGACAAGGCGGTTCGTAGCGGCGCGAAACATTTATCAGCCGGTCGCCAGAGACACCCGTCAGACCCCGGCGAGCAAGGCTTATCGTCGTCAGCCTACGCGCAGGCATCCTAGCAAGCCGGCCTCTCTCCACCCATTTACCTTCTTCCACGCTCCAGAATCCAGGCGAAGTTTGAGCCATGCGCTGCTTTTCTACCACGCTTAGCTTCGCTGAAGTTGCGTGCATGGCTATGAGGAATGAAATAAACTCACCGAACAATCTTCTCCACTTAGCTGCTTCGTGCACAGCGTTATGCATTCTGCAGCGTTGCGTCGCTACGCCTTCTTCCTACACGGACAACGGGGAACTAGAAAACGAGAAATACGCACCGTAGGTAGCCTCAATGCACAGTACTCGACCAACGCAGTTGGTCACACCATCCTAACGCGCCAGCACGCATGCAGATCCCAGGACTGTTGCTTGGTGGTTACTGCTCTTCCCTGCCTCGACTGGACAACCGAAGTTAAGGGACCTGAAAAATATACCGGACTTTAGAGCACCGTGGCGGAAAAGAAAATTGTCAGGTGGAATATCTCGCATACGCAGCATTTAACAACGCTGTACGTAACAGCTTCGTGCAGTCGGGTGCCCGCATTTTCTTGTTCCGCGGGTGCGAGCCTCGCTTTCGTGTTTTCGCCGCGAGAACAAGCCACGCCCTCATTCCTCGCTCGGAGCGTGTAGGCCCCTTGTCGAAAGATTGCGAGCGCGCGGGTACGGCGCGAAAAAAGAAAGCGTGAAGCTTCCGCTGTTGCGCTATTGTGTAGCCGTGTTTACAGCGAGAACGTGCAAAAGAAGCTCGTGCACGCGTGCATGTGGCAGCCCTCCGCGGGTGATATTGTATGCGGGCTGCCCGTACGACATGCGCAGAGCCGCCGAGGATAAAACGGTTCATTTTACGGTAATGAAAACGCACTTTTACCTTTCGTTTTAAACATATACCAAGCGCATTTTTCCTGTAGGTTAGGAGCGCTGAAGTTCCTTGACTGCCAGTCCAGGCATGCTAAAGTTAGTTGGGTTAGACTGCGCACTGAGCTGGATTGTTAGTTTATTAAGGAGAAAGCCTTAGACTCATCATCAAACGCGAAAAGTGACCATCGGCGGCGTCTACGTCAACACGAGTGACTCAAAAAATCATGTAATGACGTCGTTCTACGACGTCACTGGCCGCCAAAATTTGTGACGTCATTATGACGTTATGTCACATCGTTGCCTGGTCAGGCCTGCGCCAGGACTGCGCTGAAACCGCAGCACAGTCACAGCGAAAGCTGGAAGAGCGGCGTTTCTAGAGCCCGTTGTAAGCTCTCTTGGGGCTACAATACAAGTGCACTAGAGAGGTACCCACTACGCCATAAATCACAATTTTTGTGAAGTTGGGAAGCGCCTACTAAGCCATTATTTGTCATTCTGCGGAGAAGCGAGGCACCAGCTACATGTCTGTAAGGCATTATGTGCACTTTGTTGACGCGACGACTGATGACGATGAAGAATTATGGCTCAGCATTTTGTAACGGGTTGGAAGCTTTAAGCGGCCCACCAGTCATGTAATTTGCATTAGGTGACACCCGGTCGCTATTTCCCTCTCCCGTCATGCTGTATAACATACGTTGACGTGGGAGAGAGACGGGGGGTGGGGGGCGAAGAACTTTACTGAGACCCCGAGGAAATGGATCATGCGCTTATGGGCTTCCTTGGCAATCAATACAAGTGCACATGCGAGGAAACCACTACGCTATAAATCATTGTAATTTTTGAGCAGTAGGGCAGCAGGCACTGTGCCCTACTTCTCAACCATGCTTTCAACCACGGAGGTTTAAACCTCCGTGGTTGAAAGCATTCAACAACCTACTCGTTGCGCAATTCGCATTGTGTGACGCCTGGTTACAGAATTCGCGTTGTGCGACGCTTGGTGCTTATTTTACTCTTCTACTACGCTATATTGCATGTGCTAATGTGGTTCCTTCCCGACATGAAGCCTGTATAGGACCTTTTTGCAAAGCAGATTCAAGCACCGGCATGGCTCAGAGGTTGAATGCTGGGTTCCCACGCAGAGGGCCCAGGTTCGAACCTCATTCCAACCTGGAATTTTTTTCTTATTTCGTTTTTTTTTCTTATTTCGAGCGATACTGGTTACGGACACCAGCGGCGGCGGCGGACAACTACGGCGCCAAAAACGGCCGGTGAAATGATCTCATAACAACTTTCGCTGTAAAAATGATGATGGCTTTCGTCTTCGAGTCGGCTTAGGCAAATGTATAAGGGACCCTGGGACTTTTGGGCTGTACTCTTATAAAGATTTTCAAAAATTTCATTCCCAAAAGGTCTGCTCGTTTTATTTGTTTTCTTCACCGCGTCTCTTCCTAGTCTAACGGCACAAACAGGTGCTGAATCGTGCTAAGTATATTCGTACGACTGTCACTGCGCTTCTGCATTGATTTCACTCGGTCAAGCGTGGCTGTGTGATCTGAATGTGAGCGTCGCCTAATGAAATCACGTTTTATAGGAGCCGAACAGGTCGGTGCGACACTGTAGCCCATTAAGGCCAGAGCACAGGCTCAGCGAGCCATTAGAGAAATGTAGCAACTGTGCCACGATGTTTCGCAATGTCGCTTCTATTCGGAGGATTCGCGACGACCTGCCATCACTGTAGCCCCTTACGCGGCAGGGTCTCACTGCTCTAGACTCGGCAGTATTAGAGAGCAGAGAGGGGGGAGGGGGGCAGTCTCATGGGTGGGGGAGGGACGCAGGGTTGCTATCATTGCGAGAGGCCGCGTCCGTCGCATTAACGAGGAAGCGAGGTGCTAAGCATTTAGATGTGTAGAAACGACGACGGCACGCACGAACGAGGCGCGTTCCGCTAACGCGGTTCTACGTGGATGTTGCAGCAGCGCAAGAACTTGCAGCAATTCAAGCGAGGACGTTTAATCCTGCACGCAGGCTTTGGCAAAGCAGCAGGTGCGCGTGTCCTTAACGCAAAATCCTTGGGGAGATGAGGACAAGAAAAGGAAAAGGTGCGATAGTAAGCAGCTCAGAGCGAACGAACTCGATTACGGAACGTCTCATGACGCGCAAAACAGACGACATTATGCGGCATGCGAGATAGCGCAATGAAAAATTTCGAGGCGGACGCATTGCCAAGTATCACATGTGGGCGCTACAAGTGAATAGATTTAAAAGATACGGGATATTAGAACAGATACGCTTTTCATCCTACAATTTTTGGGATGCCTGTGAACTTAGGTGGAATAGCGCACACCTAGACAGGGACAGAGTAATCAAGACGAATAAGCGTCCCGGTCTAAGCGTGCGCAATTCCACTCAACGTTACGTACCAACAAGCCCAAGCTGCTCTTCTTGCCTGCAAACTCTGGTTCATTGACAAAACACTGGATACATGTCCATCAGTCGCTATGAATTCATTAGCATCCAGTTCGTGTGTTCTCGTTTTGAGATTCCCTGCTTTATCATTTCGCTAATTTATCAGCACGTGGAACAAATCCCCGTTAGCTTGGAAGACAAAGAACACCTGTATACGAAAGCTAAGCACACACAGTACGTTAACAGTGCTGCGTTTGGCGGCTCGTATCAGGCGTCAGTAATTCCGGAAACGGTCATTTGTTTGTGTGAGACTGGTGTGGGCATGTCTCTCTTTATTGTGCGTTTTATTGTCTTTTTATGTAGCTGGTGCCTCGCTTCTCCGCAGAATGACAAAGTAATGGCTTAGTAGGTGCTTCCCAACTTCACAAAAAATTGTGATTTATGGCGTAGTGGGTACCTCTCTAGTGTACTTGTATTGTAGCCCCAAGAGAGCTTACAACGGGATCTAGAAACGCCGCTCTTCCAGCTTTCGCTGTGACTGTGCTGCGGTTTCAGCGCAGGCCTGGCGTTTTTTTTTTTCAACATGAATCTATTCAGACTCGCCTTCATCGTACCTCTATCAGTGCGACCTGTAAGGAACATATCGTAATGAACACACTGCTCCATTCGATGATGACAGTGGCAGTGGTGCTTTCTAGCCTCGTGACCGCTTAGTTAATGCGTGAAGGCGCCACCAAAAATGCACATTAGCTGCTAAGAGAGGTCCTGTTATAGGAAAGTCATTCGACGGAACCATATCCGCTACTAGCTTGGTTACGTGCTGCCTAACCATGATGCTCACGTTAACGCACGCTGCCCGTTTCGTGTCCACTCTCGATATTGGACATTTTCTGCCCGTAGTAAAGACGACGTCGACGCGCTATACAGATGATTATAGATGGCGGCCACTCGTGATGTATTGCCTGCTAGACAGGCGAGCACTATTGCGCACGCATCGAAAGCCGTGTTAAACGTGCGACGGACAAGCCACAATATTCAACTATCGAACGAACGCGCTGAAGCTCAGATTTGAATGAGCTTTTATTTTGCCCGAGGGACGACGCACTGGTAGTGACAGCGTGGTTAAGCGCTGCGCTTAACCTGCCCCGTTGCGCTTAACCTGAACTGTCCTGTTCCGAAAGCGTAAGCGGTCAAATATCACAGTCCGTAATTTTTGCGAAGGTTACTCCCGACAGAAATTCCATTCCATTCAATTCAATTTTTATTTTCGATACTTCAAGACAGATGGAGGGGCTGTAGATAATACCGTCCACAGGTCAGCTTGACGAGTCTGCAAACCTAATGTTCAGCTGGGAGGCAGTACAGCTTATACAAATGGAAAACAGAGATAAGCACATCAAGGAATCATCAAAGAATCCATGAACAAGAATACAAGAAAAAGCAATATGTATACGTAAGTAAACTTATGTCGTGTTAATTAAAATGCATAACTAAACGCTGTCTGCGTGAGCTTCCACATTATGAAAATCTTTCATATTTGGCAAAACAAGGAAACAAAGTCGTCCGGCTGCTTGTGAAAGACCCTGACTAACCAAAAGAGGTCGGTCACGGTAGTTATACTGCTCGCGCCTACAGGTCATTATTGCTTTTCGGGTGATATTTATTGCATTTTGTACGAATCAAGTAAAACAAGAGAGCGTGATAAATGGCTTTCACGCAAACGAAGGCTCACATCTTCCATGCTTCACGTATTAGAAGTTTTCACCTTCTACTATCCACGACCAACTGGTTTCCCAAATGAACGCGAACAGCGAGAAAAAGGAACCGGCCAAACTGGCTAAAACGTAGGGCAAACGAATATCGCGCGGAAATGCATGCTGACACTATTCACGCTAAATATCAATGGAGGCTTTTTGCGAAGAAGGCAAAACAAGCACACAAAAAAAGAGAAAGAAAAGCCGGAAGGGACGTGGAAGAGACCGCTTACCCTGTCAGGCCACGAAATTGCATTACTTCGTGGTCTGATTAAGTTAGCAGCGACCGCACGTGCATTCTTTGTTCTTTCATGACGCGAGGTCTCGCGCACAAAGTCTTCCTTTCTTCGCTTTCCTCTGTCGTTTTCGCGCAAGACGATTGTTTCTGGGAGACCACCAGAAGCGAGCGCCGGAGAGTTTCACGTCTCTCGCGCGGCGTTCTCGTTCGGGCACGAATAATTGGCTCTGTATCCGCGGCGAACCGAGCATGTGAGCGTCCAAGATAAAACAGAGCATCTAGGTATCAATATATATATTCATTTGCGGTCGCTTGTTTACGGACGTCTCTTCCGCAACGGTGGTCCAGTGGTTACGGTGCTCGACTGGTGACCCAAAGGTCGCGAAATCGAATTCATACCGCGGTGGCCGCATTTAGATGGAGGCAAAATGTTTGAGGCCCGTGTGCATAGATTTTGGTGGACGGTAGAGAACCTCAGATGGTTGAAATTTCCGGTGCGTTCCACAACGGCGTCTCTCGTAGTCATATCGTGGTTTAGGGACCTAAATCCCCGACAATTATTGTGGACGTCCCTCAGAAATGTGCACTTAGTCTTTGCGTAATACGTTCGTCAATTCGTATCTCAATAACACCACCGCGTGGCGAAAGGCCCTATAAGCAGCATTGATGTAAAAGAAAAGCTTTTCTCGCGGACCATGCAAATGTTTGATTCTGCTCTACTTTGGAAATCATACGAGTGTCATATTTCAAGCGTAAACAACAGACATACATGAGCGACTGCCAAATGACCATCGCTCGCTGACTACAAACTCAGCACCACACACTTGTTCATGCGTTCTCAGTATGCGGAGGCAAATGGCGCAGAATCTGGTGCGGCTATAGTGTAACATCTGGTGTCCATCAGGGCTCAGTGTTGTGCCGATTGCTCTTAATATTTATAAATTACATTCCAGACACTATCGCTTCTTTCGTCAGATTGTTTTCTGATGATTTAATAATACATAGGGCAATTACAAGCGTTGCTGATACCATCAGCTTAAAATATGATTTTGCTGAAACAGAAAAGTGGTGTGGGAAATCACGAATGCGAATGAACGTACAAAAAGCTGTCCACATATACTTTACAAAAACAAAAAAAAAGCGTATGCCAACGGCAGCTTATCTGGTCCTCCATTGCAGACGGTTTCCGAGTATAAACACTTGGGCATATTTCTCACACGATCCGTGCGTTGGCATAGGCACGTCGATTTCATTACAGCAAAGGCATGCAATGTGTTCGGATTCTTACGGCGTAATGCGAAGCTGTTTCCTCAACAGGCCCCAAGTTTTCTCTACAAGAGCTACGTTAGACCAATTTTAGAGCATCGATGCACTGTAAGGGACCCTCGCACAAGTACCGATCGCGACAAACATGAAACAGTTCAGAATATCAAAGGGAGGTACGTTATCGGTGGCTATGAAAGAAACTTTAGAATCACTGCTTCAAAACAAACGTTAAAAATGTTAGCCTTTAGGAAAAAGAAGGCAAACACGCTTGAAGCTTTTATTGCGATAGCAGTTATATGGACAGTCTCGGCTGATTTTTGCAGTCCCCGTAGCCGCCGCCGTCATGCACCATATATGTATATGTCTGTATATATGTGTAAAATAAACAAAAAAAATATTTCAGAAAAACATTCCTACGCGCGGAATCGAACGGGCGACCTCTCGCTTCACAGCTTGCGGCGTTAGACGGTTAGGCGACAACAGCGCCGTCTTTCAGCCTGCTAACGGCGAGCTATTTATATACACCATTTACTTCAGCACGCTTTCTTAGTCACCACATAGATGGCGTGGCGTGCGCGCGTGGCGCGCTTTAAAAATCGTCGCCCCGCTCCTGTGAGCGCCGTTGCTCTTCGCTCTACAGGGCGTGGTCGCCTTCGTGCGCTTATCTCGAGGAAAGAAGGGGGCGGCCGGCGGGGTGTAGCGGGGGGTTGTATGTCGTGTGCTTTCCCCGCAATGTCCGCGCTGAAGTCACAGAGCGTACGTAGGTCACTTCGCTCGCAGCGGCGGCTGCGTTTGCGAAAGGAGCGCGCTATTCAAACAGAAATAAGTAACAACTGTGACAGCTCGCGCTCGTCCTGTGTGTACCTGTTCGTTCGTTTCGTGCGTCCTGCTTTATGTTTGAGCAGTGTGCTTCGAGTGTCGAGCTGTGACGCATGATAGTTCGCGCTCGTCCTGTGTGCGTTCTTTTCGTGCGTGCTTTGGGCTCGAGCGACGCGCTGGCAATTTCGAGCTGCTTTCCGTTCTTCGCGTTACATTCCAATTTATTGCTGTCGCAATCATTGCTTCGCCTCTGCAGCAAAACTGTGACTCTTTTTCACAATGTATTTTACAATCACATTGGAATAGACCTCAATCAGTACATTTTTCAGCCGCATTATATATCCGGACTAACAGACGATGAACTCAAGGTTAGAGGATATAATTGCAGAACTAATCTTTTTAAAAGCACTTTTTTTTTCACCAAAACAGTTTCAGAGTGGAATCGGCTACCTGCTGCCACAGTTAACATCCTAAATATTGAAGCTTTTGCAGCCCCTATTTGAAATCCCGTTCTGTTTACTGCTGCAGTTGACCTTTACACAAAGTGTATTTCTTAGTACATAATTTTTTTTGCTATATATTTTTATAATGTCGTTTTCTTCTTCTTTGTTTTTCTTTTCCTCTCTCCACCTCAGAAAGCTTATTTAAACAGCCAGGCTGTTCTAGCTATGCGCCAAATGTCGTGACCCAAAATTATCATCATGAACCGGCACATGCTCTATTGGTCCTCTTCTTCCTCCTCATCTCCTGCTTCGCTTCCAGAACATACGCGCTGATTTGTCCGGCGTATAGCAAGGGGAAGCACAAAGCGAAGGAGAGATGTGAGGGAGAGAAGGAAAGCGAAGAAAGAAAAAGAGAAAGGAACGGAGAGACAGAAAGAAAGAAGGATATAAAGGAAGAGAAAATCTCGGCGAAAAAATATTCCTCATCAGGCGGCGGGAATCGAACACGCATACCCACGACCCGAAGGCGAGCACCTTCACCCCTCGGCTATCCAGGCACGCTGACAGAGCATAGCGTAGCCTTGTACAGTATCGTATAGCAAGGCCGTAGGAAAGGGAAGTGAGGGTGAGGAGGAGGGAAATGAGGAGGGGGAGAGGAAAGCATAGCATATAAAGAATGAGAAACAGAGAATGAAATGCAGAAAGAAAATCAAAGAAAGAGAAAGAGAAGAATAGGGAGAGGATGACGCAAAGATAGGAAAGAAAGATAAAGAAATATAGAAAAATTAATAAAGAAAAAGAAATAGAAGGAAAGAGAGAGAAATAGAAATAAACGGAGACAAAAAAGACAGAAAAAACAGAGAGAAACAAAGAAGGCCACCCAGCTCTATAAAGAAATATAGGGAAATAGATAACTAGGCTGCCCAGCGAGCGGCGACGGGCCCGGGCTTCACTGTGCCAAACATTGCGCGACTTCGTGCGAACTTCCCGCGTTTTTTATGTTGGTAATGTATATTGACACGCATATATGCTACTCCTGCTTCTCAGTGATCTTGTTCTTCTTGTTAGCCTGCAACTTTGGCTCACACCCGCTGTGGGGGATTGGCCAAGACTTCTTGATTGTGTGTTTCTTTTTTTTCCTCTTCCGATGTTTGTTGTAATGTATGTATTTTTCGCCGCTCTTGTTGTAATGTATTGTGTATTAGTACCACAGGTTGTTCACACTGCTCTCAGCAAAATCAGCACTCATGTGTCCACCAGAGCTGGCATTTTATCCAAGCCTAGGCCCAAGACTTGAATGAAGTCGCCGCCACCCACTCCGTACAGGTGGTTAACCAGCGAATCTGAAACGCGTGGCCCCGGTGTTTACCACTGAGTTAAGAACGATAGTTCATTAAGGACTACCTCAGTTGTTGCTTACGTCTGTCCTGAAATCTTAATTGGCGTTTGCCGCGCGCGTGTTTTCTTCTTCACTTTTAGTGTACCAGTGCTGAGTAGTGGGGCCCTTCCGATTTCTGTGGCCCGTACGCGCTACAGCTTTTTTTGCCCACATAGGAGGGACGAATTATTAGCTTCTACTAGCCATATACACACAGGCATGCGCAGGGTTCGCCATCAAGGGAGTCGAAGGTTCATCGTATGCATCCCCCCCCCCCTACTAAGTCAGTGTACGAGGCAGAGTTTGCGTTGCCTGCCCCCCCTCCCTCTTAGCTGACTAGGCGGGTCAATGTATGGGGCAGATTTTGCGCCCCCCTCTTAGTGACTAGAGGGGGCGCCCCCCCTGCCCCCCCCCCCGCCTCCCCCCTTACGCACGCCTATGCATGTATGGCTTCGCCGTGAACACTATTCCAACCCCAAGTTCGCTGTTCTGGTACAAGAACCAATAAGGCCTTAGTGTTTCTTTTCTTTTTCTTTACGGATGAGTAGGATGTGTTTCTTTGCTCGGCCCACTATTAACGACACTTATACCCAAAATATTTATATAAGAAGACATCACGTTTCCCGAGCAATAACATCAATAACGGCTATTAAAGAAACAATTACCACATCGATGATTCTGCACCCGAGCTTCATTTCATTCGATGGCCATGAGATAATATCCTAGCTGTGGCTACCACACGGCCTGCGACATTTAAATATATACATACACCTCAATTTATGCGGAGAATCAAAAATAATTGTCGCAGTTGAACATGCAAACTTAACAAGTTGGCTAATCTGCGTGACAGATAGTGAATCTAGAGAAAATTTAGTCTAGTTTAGTGTTGATGTGACATGTACAACTAGTCATAAAATACGTACGAAATAACAAGGAGACAAAAGGTGGCAAGTGTCGACTGAACCGTATCTCTCGACGTGTCGCATATATGTATGTCGGCATATCGGCATGTGACATTATATATCAATCAGTGCTGATATCCCCGTTAAAATTTGATTATGAGCATCTCAAATTACGTGCAACTCTTCTGATTTCTAAAAAATGTCTATGCTCTTACTTATCACGCACTGCAACTTTCTAATTTAAACAACTGTCTTCAAGTCAAGAATTAAAATTTAATTAACGAGCTTTTGTTAATTAGTTTCCCCAATGTCATTTTAGTTACGGCAAGGTATTTCCACATCGACGAATAGTTCGCAAGCAAAAACGAAAGGGCTTTACCGTCAAAGGATTCTTATAATATATCTGTATGATCTAAATTAAGAACAAACCTTGTAGGTAGGCTCAAGGCAAGTGCATGAAACGTTTGAAAAGGTGAAGCGTGAGGCAGACGCGTTGACCTCTTAATTTGTACAGCTCAATTGAACCAAAAAACTACGTAGAAACAATTACCTTTCATGGGAAACTCACAAGACTTTTCCACGAAAGGTTGATGGAAAACACGTCGTTCATGGAAAAATATTCCGAGTTTTCCACGAACGATATCGTGGATTACAGTTTAAAAACCTGCGACGTGGAACTTTTGATATGATGAAGCACTAGTTATGCGGGTCATTTGACAAAGCTTCGGCTTCTAAGCTTTCCTAATACACGTTACACACGCAGCTAAAAGCTTGTTCAGGCTTGATATGGTGTGATGCTAACGTTGACGTCCTTGTACAAGTACGTGAGCCAATGCGTTGCTCTAGATTAATTAGATGACACGTTGCACTCGTAGCGCAGAGGATGTAGGTTTGCGTCCCAACATGCAGCAGGCTATCGTTTAGTAGTGTTCAGTATCACGTTAATTGACTTTTTTGTATTTGAGGCAGACATTTCGATTACCTTTTGCGTACTTTCTGCGGCACTTAACTGTCTGTCACTTTGTATGTGTGCATTTAACAAAGTTGAGGGCCTCGTATCCCTTCATTCTCGATTGGAGGCATGCTGCGAGAGAAATGTAATAAGCGCGTATAAGAGTTTTAATGAAATTAGGCGTTCACTGAGGCGACTTCATCTTAGTGGCCGATCAGAACAGGTGTACGGGCACGCGTGATCGAAGCTGCTGTGACAAGCTGAAGAATGCCTGTCACAAATGTTTGAGTAAATGGTTAGCGCCTTTATCTCGCCGGTTCCTGACATAAGGGCTCGTAACCTTGTCCCTTAATCAAAGTAAACGAATGTTTTCCCATCGTGCCTCTGTCAGAACATGGCTGCCGCAGCCAAAGACTGAGGGTGCTATTCCGGACTTCCGCCATTTTCTGTCAAATTTGACGTAGGCGTGACGTGTACACAATGATGACGCAAACGCATGAAATGCTTGCGAAACGTGACGGGAAGGGGACATAAGATGCAAAGAAACGTGCAATTAAATAGTATTTTGTATCTGAAATTGTTAATGTAACAACAAAAAAAATAAAAGAAAAGTGAAGCGTTTAGCTTTAAAATTGTGAAGCAGACGATAACGTCTGCAATTTAGCGCCATATTTCTAGATGAGCGACAAAGCCATAGTAACTTTTTTAGCCAATAAGCGAGCCAGCTAAGCCAGCGTCGACATTGCCGACACCGTTATTTCGCTGGTTGTTTTGTGTAGGTGTTCTGTGGTTATGTCGGCAGATCGCGAACAGTGGGCCGCGATGTTGCATTTTTTTACCGATAGTCCCTGTATGCGGAGGGTGGTTTGCAACTTACTACCGGAGGTACGATGGGAGCCGTGACAGACGATGACAGAGCGCCTTTGCCGCCTGGGCCCCAGCAGCAGGCCGCCGCCGGAGTGGCGGCAGCTCGAGCTCGAGGCGCGGAATGACGGTGCAGTTAGGTAACCTTGCGTTTCACTCGGGTGGTGTTGAAGTTTCAGCTATGCACATGCTTATTGCAGGAGAACAGGCGGATGACCGTTCGATTTGGCGACGCACGTTAAGGTGGACGACGCCCGCATCGTTACAAGTATGCGCGTCGACCCCGTCTTGGGCTGCGGTGGCCCTTCGTTCCCAGGGCCCGCGGCGTCCAGAAGCGCTATTAGGAGCTGCACAGCATTGCAAGTATTAATAATGCCCCTTCTGTTCCTTCTGTCTTTTTTGTTGCAGTGGCTGTTCCGCGTCTAGTTTATCTTAAGTAATGTGCCAACTAGCCCAACAGCCAGCTGAGTTATTTATAACGTCTCCGATGCGCGAAGTATCTTCCTGAACTGTCGTGATCATTAAGATGGTGCTATATGTTTTGCTGAGGATGCGTAAGGACTACTGCAAGTAAAAGTTACAATCATGTAAATATACATAAGCAGAAGCAATAAGAGTTAAGTTTCAGGACCTCACGTTACGCGCGATCAGTTGAATCTGAAAGATAAAGTCTAGGCGAATCTCAATCCACAGAAGTGATGCACCTCCGAAGGTGTTAACTGTGGAAGGTACAACATACGGATAAGAAGTGCATAATGGCCACAATAAAGAAGAGGAATTGTAGTATTTCATGCAGTTGATGTTACATTGGACTGGCAACACTAAGAATTGCACAAACTGCATTCAAAGAGATGTCTTTTATGCAGATGTGCTGGTTTCAAAACTGGCTGGTACAATATTAGAGGCATCCTTTGTTGTTGTTGGCAGCTGTGAATGATAAGACAATGATGTAAGCAATGAGACAACTTGACTGCTTTTTATTATTGCAAGAATGATGAATTGACTCACAATGATGAATTAACGGAAGAAGATCAATTGACTCACAATACACTATGAAATATCATGTATTACTCTTGCATGTAAACTTTTATAGTCCACCAGAGAAACCAGGACAGAAAGTAGCTACACAGTGCTGTGCCCACGTTGCCCCTTTCGGTACTGGTTCGTTTTGTGCCTATAAGCGTTTACATAGATTACCAACCACAGCAAGCTTGTGCTCTTGCATGTACGAGTGGCTACTACATGAATAGAGCTTTTTTACACACCTGCCAGACTCGTACAGTCATCACATGGGTTCGCATTGTGAATAAAGTGCCGAAAACAATGCTCTGGAATGGCATTCAATGTTGCATGCACTGCTGCAAAATAACACAGGCTGCTTACAGAGTCACTATGGTCTCAACAAACTAGTCCTGCTATGATTTGCGGCAGAAGCTGAGCATGCTTTTGCCTAACTGCTTGGTACAATTAACATGCTCTCAATGAACGAACACAATGAAGCTTTTGTCAGAATACAATTCCTACAAGAACACAAGTACAGGGGATAGGTATAGGATCGAATACAATGCAAGTGGCTACTTTGTCATGAGAAACAGCAAGAGCTTCTTGTGTTTCACGTTTCTGTGCACATCTCGCAGGAATGTAAACCCCATTACATCGAGTCGTGCCCAGCAGTGAACCACTACAGAGCGTGATCCTGCCTTTGCCTACCCGCCTGGTTCATGTCTACTGCAGCCGTATCGTCGCTATTGTTGTTGTAAAGGTCCGCATATTCTCATTCGAGTTCTTCAGTGCAAGGGATGTCGTCTGGCTCAGGCAGCTGCTGCCAAACACCGAGGTTGTGAAGCACGACACAAACTGCGATGACCTTCGACGTGAAGAGTGGGCCATAGTACAGCGTTCTGTACCTCTGCAAGCACCGAAAGTGGGCCTTGAGGACTCCAGTGCACAGTTATACGACGCACCGCAGTGAAGAGTGGGTGCGGTGGAATCGGGCAGCAGAGGATTCTGCAGGATGTGCTCCAGGGATGGGGTTAAGCAGCCAAGGTTGAAGCGAGTATGCACTATCACCTGTGGAGGACAGTGTTCCAATTAGCATAATATGAATGTATACATGAATATGTACTATTCCTTTCTCACCTCTTTTAACTTATTCGAAGACATCGTGTCACTGATATGCACAGCTTTCCCTTTTTTTACAGCTAGACATATTCACAGAATTGCTTGTCTGGTTAGGTTACATAATTACGGCTTTTGAAATGCTTTATCAACTCAATTCCTTCGTCAGGAGGAATGACAACGAAGCTACTGAACTGCAGCCCTTAACTTCTTTCATAGAGAAGAAGGGGCGAGTGACAGAAGGCGCATCTTCTTTGGTGGTAAGGGTGTTGTGCTTTCTTTTGATTGCATGGGACTGATGTGCGGCTGCAGACGGTCAGCGCACTCAAGGCTTGGTTTCCCTTAGATTTTTTTTTGTGCTTAGGCCGTCAATGAAACGTGACAGCAGGTTTTGTTTGCAACCGTTTGAGTTGTTTTTTAGTGCTTTTTATGAACCATGACTGAAATACCTTTGAGTTGTCGGTTGACTTATTTTATTGCTATATAGCACATGGCTGTGGTTGCTTATTTGTATTTTTTATACAAGTTGTCCTTTCTACACATAATTGTATTTATGAATGTACAACATCTATGGCAGTTGTATTTGATGTATTCTTTTTTTTAACATAGCCTCAGAGTTTAGCATTTTCTGTATCATCGCATGCTTACTATTTATTATTTCACCACTTTATAATAAAGGATCATACAATCTCTTCATGAAAGTTTATTTCATGCTTGACCTTTCTATTGCACTTGTAGTCTTTCCCATGACCATAGAAAGACAAGTTGCAATTATACACTGAGAGCAAGTCGGATTATTGTGTGCCGCCTCGGGTCTCAGTATGACTTGTTTTCTCAAATGTGTGCATGAGAGAATTTTATTCAAGGGAACACGAGTGCCACTAAAGTAGATAGTGTTCGACCAAGGTAGCTGCCAGTAATAACATACGGGGCAGAAATTTGGACAAAGAGGCTTGAGTAGTTAAGAACCATGCAGCGTGTAATAAAATTACCATCAATAATGTTTTTGCTACACTGAGACACCACACAAGCATTCTCACGCTTGCATACCAAGCAGCTATTCACCAACCTGGCCACGGCGTCCACTGTCCAGTCCTGGCTCACGGTGGATGTCTTCCGCATAAAGGCGTCGTGCACGGGCCCCGAGTGCGAGGGCAGTCATCGGCGGGGTTGGTCACATACCTGCAGAGTGTTGTTTGCATTGGAAGGAAGTCGGCAACAGCAATACAACCAGCTACATGCAAAACAACTGTAACTGTGTGGTCCAACGCACTTATTTCTCTCGAGTTGCTTTCGGAGCGCAGCTTCGACAGCTGTATCTTTCATTTCATATGTGGCAGTTACTGCATGTCTGCATATCACTGTTTATGAAATTAGAGCGCAATCAGCACGTTTGATTTCCTTTCATGCATTATTTTTCTTAAAAGCTACCACGATCAAATATGAAGCTCGATGAACTTTTTATGGTGTCACGTCACCACTGCCGAAACTAAATAGCGACGGAAACACCGTTTACCGCGACTACTGCGTTCTTTTCTATCACTGCAGTTGGATCTACGGCAAATGTCGTTAAAATACTGGAGAGTGGCGAAAAGCTGTCTTTCACGTTCCTCCTTTGCATTTTACTAACGGCATGCGCGAGATTGAATAAGATGAAATTTGTTCTCACCACCATGACGCTGAGGGCGTAAAAGTTCTTGCGGCAAAAGTAAGCAGCCTTGTTGCCATCGTCCTTTTCATACGGCGCACTTATGCACACGAACGTGTCGTCGACCACCTCAACGCAGCCTTCAAATCTTGCATCTATGTGGACAAAGCCTTCCTTTTGGCAGGGAGCGCGATCCACTCATTGCCGAGGCGCTCGACGATCGCTTCCATGACATCATGAATCGTGAGACCCACACTGGACTAGCTCGTCGCCACGTCCTCGTTGTTCGCGATCGCGTCGTGGTAACTGCCGGTGGCGAAGAAGCAAAGGGCGCAAAGCACTTGTAGCTCAACAAAAACAACAACAACAGTCGGGGCTGTTCTCGTGTCCGTACGCCGCCTCTCCAGGTCCTGGCGAAGCTCCCCGCACAGCCATCGCACAGTGTCCTTCGTCAGCCGGCACCGCAGTTGAAACAATTGATCGGTCATCACAAAAAACATCGCGGTACTCGCGGAATTCTCCTTCTTCCTGCAGCTTCAGCCACTACACAACAAAGGGCAGCGCCATTTTTCTTCGCTTATCTAGCGTTCTCTTGCGGCGAGAACCGCAAATTCGAATAAGCCAAATTAAACAATAACCTTTTATTTTAACAGGCAAGCTTCATGTACAACACTTTATAATATTACTAACCGAAAACATGCTTGTAAAGTAACTCACGGAATGGCATCTACACATACGTATGTGAAGCTGCACATCGAACAAGCAACTCAATTTACAACAATATGGCGGCCAATTTTGGGCACTTCATCGTTCTCACATTTTAAGCTGCAAATTTGGCAGGATGCAACGTCACGCAACGTCAATTTGACGCTACAAAAAGTGAGATCCTGTGACGCAATGGGCGCCATCAGTGCAATGTCCAATCGTGTTGCAGACATGGCGGCTCTTCGTCAAGCGAGCAGTAGTTTCGATAAACCGCAAGTTGACCGTAGGCACAGCTCAGTACCATATTTCGGTTTCGTTGTTTCACCCAAACCTTTATTTCTACATTACAGAGTACGGCGAAGCGTTGCTTCGGAAAAAAAATTTACTATTTTTTGGCACGTTACGTCATCGCGGATTCCTGTGTCACAACGTCATTGCAGCGCCACAATGCGAACGACTTCGCGTGACCAATCAAATCTTCAACACAGCGGAATTTGACAACATGGCGGAATTTGACAATGTCCAGAATAGCACCCTGAATTTGACACTTTGGGCTCAGGAATAAAGCTATGTATTGGTATTGAAAAAAATTCGTCGCTTGTTCGCTAGAAGCGCTAGGTGGAGTGGTTGGATCCGCAGTACTTCCCAACAGCATCTGTTACGCTCCACGTACAAGGCTTCATCTTTATTTTCCAAAACTGCAGCCCAATATATTTTGGTTATCACCAGCGACCAGTTTAATGCCTGTTTATGTATTAACATTAGCTTGCGGAATAGTAGCACATCTGCAACTTACGTGAGTTTAAGGCAGGAGATGGCGTATGCAGTGGTCCCAAAATTTCTGTTAGCAGGGCACACAAAACTAAAACGAAGACTACTGAATGTATTTGTATTACCCGAACACTTTCATTGCTTTACGACGATTGAAACGAGGTGCAGAGGACAGTGCAAGGTCACTCAGATTTACGCAGGATTCTGTCAACGATTCTGGCACGCATTCTGGATTCTGGCACGCAAGAGAGTAACAAGTGGTGACACTACTCTTTGCAGATTCCTCGGAGCTTTGTGACAGACATAAACAGGTTGTACTTGTACCAATTCGAATGTTGAAAATAAAAGCATGTAAAGTAAACGCAACAGCAATATCCTGCGTTACGCAATATGGCAAGTATTACGCCAGCGGTACCTTTATCTTTGAAGTACAATTTGTAGACTAACTACTTCTCTGTGAAGTGCACACTCGACTATCACAAAGGTTCAGTGTTGTCTACCTGGTCTCTGCTACACCTGCGTAATGACCACATTAGGGAGGGTTTCCTGCGACCGCACCGCTATCATAGCCTGCAGCTATTGTACGCTAAATAACCTTCTTAATTATACCCCACGCCTAATGTTGCAACCGTGGTGGTTTTGTGCTGCACCACAATCAGATAATATGGCGCGCACAAAAAGGCATTAGGTGAAATCACGTTGGAAGAAACGCGATATGCAATATGCAAATCATGAACTAAGAAAACACAACATGATTAAGTTCCTGAAAGCGAGCTTTCTACCATTAATCTTTTTTTTTTTTTTGCGGTGTGTTGCTGCTCTACTGCAACGTCATTTTTACAGCAGCGTGACCTCCGGAAGCAAATGCTTTTAGTCTTGGAAATTTTCGATCCCTGAAAATTTGTATTAAAAAAAATCTCTACAAGCGTTCTGCCCGATAGCATTCGCGGTACTCAGAAAATCTACGCTGCAAGAAAACAGAACACGACTTCACGCAAAGGCTTACGGCATATTTGCTCTTATTGGGAAGTACGTTATCAGACTTCAGGAGGGGAACACTTGCTCTTCTTATCGGGGATTGTAGGAAGTGAGACGACGCCTTGTCAAAACGAATCGCAATCCCCAACACTGATTGTTTCACCATCATTTTTCGGGCTTTCCTTCGTTTCCGCTCATACATCTCAAACATTTCCTACGAAAAGCAACTCCACCAGAGACTTTCTGAAATGGCGCTTCCTAAATCCTAGCGATCGCAATCCAGTCCCTGCCCTTTTTCCTGCGTTCCCCAGAGACAATAGCCTCCATGTAGAGCATGCCTTATCCGTCCCTCACAGCAAACAATCGGTGGAAAGTGGTTTCGAACGTGCCGTATCGTCTCTGCAATATTGCTCTGAGGAACTAAGGGAAAAAAACAAAACGAATAATATCACTCGAACCAGGCTACCCAAGCAAACTATTGACAGCAACTGTTCAAAAAGAGGATGCTTCGACTGCCAAAGAAATGTGCGTGCGCGTATAGGACAGGCTTTAAGCCATGAATCTTCAGAGTCCAGTGTAACACAAAACGGACGGCGCAGTCACTACGAGCGCTGCTATCAGTTCCTGATGCAGCTCGTTGCCATGTCGCTTCAGAAGTTTCTGCCGCTCAATATTGAACCCAGCGAAGAGCTTGCGAATGCATCACGAAAGAACGAATCGAAGCGACACGATGTAATCGAGAACGAATTTGATCAATCCCAGGCTTCAATGAGGGAGAAATCGATTGACAAGTTCGCGCATAACTTAGCATTGTAACATGCTGCAATAAATTTACACTAGACTACCTTGCTCTTGTTCTTCCGTTTGGTGTTTGTTACTTGGCGTAAAGCCATGCGAGAGATAACTGTTCGAAGCACTTTTTTGTGATGTCAAAGCGGGAAGTCATCAAAGAGATATATTCCGGCAGAAAAACTTTGGAGGTTAAATGGAGCGCCCCTTATGGCTGATGGATCTGCTGTCCTTTGGACGAGCGTGACGCCTTTGCGAGATCGTGGACGCAGTATCGATTCAAGAAGATGTATTTACGCGTTGAAGAAGTATTCCAGACGAAATTGTGGCAAGTAAAATCATAATGACAATATTCCTGTTCTTGAAACTATGCAAAACTTGCAACGCATGCCGTCCCCCACCCTCAAAGATCTGTATGTGACACTGCGCATGATATACATATATAGTAGTGAAAACAGCTTGGTCAACTTATATTTCTGAGTACCATGCAGTTTCAGTGTCAATATTTGACATTTCATATCACCGGAAGCAGCAAGAGTCTTTCTAAAGAAAATCATCTTTCCGAAATGTTCGACGTGAGTCGTACACGGTCAAAGCGCCCATTTACTATTCCCGAAAGTCAGCGCGTTCAGCAGCCTTATTTTCGTAAGCGGAATACATTTTGCCATTAGTGTGGAGAAAATTATTAATACTGGATACAGGTTTGTTCCTTGTTTCCTTTTTTTTTTACACTTCTTCGACGGTATCAGTTCACGTGAACTGGAGGGTGAGTCCGCCTCCGGCGAAGTGTGCACGATGTCGACTCTCGGGGTGGCCTGCGCAAAAAAGTAAAACAGGGCAGCAGTATAAGCTGCGCTATCTGCGGCCAGTGATTTAATTTGAAGTACGTGAACCAGCATTTCGCACGTGCGATAATACTGTCGTAATCATTGCTTCTACCTTGATCTATCTATCTATCTATCTATCTATCTATCTATCTATCTATCTATCTATCTATCTATCTATCTATCTATCTATCTATCTATCTATCTATCTATCTATCTATCTATCTATCTATCTATCTATCTATCTATCTATCTATCTATCTATCTATCTATCTATCTATCTATCTATCTATCTATCTATCTATCTCTATATCTATCTATCTATCTATCTATCTATCTACGGCTGTAGATAGATAGATAGATAGATAGATAGATAGATAGATAGATAGATAGATAGATAGATAGATAGATAGATAGATAGATAGATAGATAGCCTTAAAGTGCCAGAAGTTTCATAAGAAATGTTTCACATTTAAAATGCACCCACTACTTCGAGAAGTTCCAGTATTGGGTATGAGCCATCGGCTGTGGCCAAGAAGAAGAAGAATGCTCGAATTCATGAATTATCATAAATAATTTATATTCATTATTCTAAGATTTATCAATAACCATACAAATCATTTGTGTCGATTTTTAAAGAAATTCATTCGTTTCTTCACGAATTCCCCAGAGTTGGCGTGAGCCAGGAATGTAGCTCATCATCATCATTTTCTGAAGCCGCCCAACAAGTTAACGTGGCATATATTCGCCATGAAGTTTTCACAGACTAACCTCAAGTCGGCATTCCTCTTCATCACAGCAATGACCGTGGGAAGCATCGTGTTCGCAATCTGGATGATGGAGGTAAGAGTGGTACCGCCATCCTTTCTTCAATCGGTGGAGCAAGCGGAACAGCCACAAGCCATGCCAGCACGCATAGACCAGCGTGCTTCGCCACCTCCGCTTCCTTCATCAGCCGGGCCAAACGGAGGCAACTTAACAACAGGTGCTTCAGAGGAGCTGAGAAACGCCACAAATGAGCGCTGTCCTTACCGGGTTGAAACGCTGCACGAGCCAGCTGGAAACGCGTCGTGGCACAGCGGTGGCTGGGCAGTCCGTCGACGGTGCAGCCAGCCACTGGACACCCTGTTCTTCGTGCACACTGCGCCGAGAAACTGGCAGTACCGAGCGCACTTGCGCGCCACCCTCTTCGAAGAGGCCGCCATGACCTATTTCAACTGGACGGTCGTCTTCTTTATCGGCGAACAAGATGACCTCACGGTAAGCCTCTGGACCAAGCTCGAGGAGGAGGTTATGGGAGACATGGTGGCGCTGCGGTACAACGACACCCTTCTTAGTGTGCTCCACAAGTTCGTCGGCGGAATGAGGTGGGTGCTCGAGTACTGCCCCAACGTGAGCAACATAGTTAAGATGGACGATGACGTTGGCGTGCACCCGTTCGAGCTCCGCCGATACCTACACGAGGAGCTTCCGCTCAAGAGCAGCCATATGCACTGCTTCGTTTGGTTGAGAAATCAAGTGTACCGCGAGTCTTCCCATAGGTTCTGCGTGCATGCGGATGACCTGCCGCAGGACGAATACCCATTGTTCTGCTCGGGTCGCTCCGTCATCCTGACGACTGACACGATGCGAAAGCTGTACAAGGCCTCCATGATTGTGAGGGCCTTCGCTACGGACGACGCCTACGTGACCGGACAGCTCGCCCTTTTCGCCAACGTGGGACATGTGTTCATTAACGCCAGGATGGACTGGAGTGATTTGGATAAGACAGAATTGATGCTAGACGGAAAGTTGTTATTTACCCACGAGTACTTTCTCTACGGCAACTCCATTGAGCGCCGAGCACAGTGGGGATTGGTGCTGTGGAGGCACAGGATGGAGCACACTACCGACACGGATCATTTAGACTTGTCTTACCGGTTCGATAACAAGCTGTACCGTAGAGACTTCGAAAACATGCGACGGTACCTACAGGATGCGTCCTTGTATTTGTGAACTTCACAGTGCTTTCTTATCAACAGTGGGGGGAGGCAACAAGACGGGCGCCCGTGTGTAGGATGGGCACATTTATGAGGAGGGTAACAAATGTGTCCAGAAAGTCAAGAAGTTTGAATGTCGTATTCTCATCCAGTCTACAAAACATATGAATTCCCACATAAAGAAAATTGTCGCGCCATAGTTTTGACTAAAAGGATGACACTATCTATTGGACGAAACATAATCCATTAGGTTTTGTAATAAATGCAAAAGCACTTCTTGGTCAGCTATGTCAGATGGAATCTATCTATCTATCTATCTATCTATCTATCTACTATCTATCTATCTATCTATCTATCTATCTATCTTCTATCTATCTATCTATCTATCTATTCTTCTATCTATCTATCTATCTATCTATCTATTATCTATCTATCTATCTATCTATCAATCTTTTCACTCGCGGTCGTTTTCAATAACTTCGTATACGCCGAACCTCGGATGGCGCACATAACTAGAAGGCCATGGCATGAACAGAATGACATACCTGTATAATTAGTGAATGACATGATCTTATCAGTGCGCCATGGTGGTCGTTTCATAACATCGCAATGTTCTAGAAAGTGGATCACGACAAACGTAAAGGGCTGGTTCAATAGGAACATGTGCATCCGTTCACCGATGTCATGAATGGAACAAATGACATGATGGGCGTGCCGTGGAGCCGTCGTCGTCACTTAAGTACCATGGTGTGCAGGATGTTTCGAGAAATGTGTCCAAGGAATCTCAAATACGAGAGAACCGCGGTATTTGCTCTTCTTAACAGCGCAGGTGTTTAAGCTTGGAGAATCGTTGTTTCTCGACCGCGCAGAACTGGCGAAGCGGGGGAGAGCGAAGCTAAGAGAGGAGGCAAGCCGAGTATAGCCATACGACGTCATGGTAGGAGAGGTGAAAAAGAGTAAATGTATTGTATAATATAACAAGGGGGTGGGAAGGCAAAGTGAGTGTGAAGAGGAGTGATCTGAGGGTGGCGAGGACGGAAAAAGGAGTGGAGAGGGTAAATTATAGCATAGCCATGTATATTATAGCAAGCGGTGGGAAAGAGAAATGCGTGTGAGGAGGATAGAAAATAGGAGCGGGATAGGGTAAAAGCACCGCATAGCCACGTGTAGTATACAATAGCAAGAGGTTTGAAAAGAGAAGTGAGCGTGGGGAGGAAGGAAAGGAGAAGGGAATAGAGGAGGGGGAGGGTGAAGCGTGGCCATGTGTACTATCGTATATCAAGGGGTGGCAAAGAGAAGTGAGGGTTGCGAGAAGGGAAAGGAGGAGGAAGGGTATAGGATAGTTTAGCGGGAGCGAGTTGAGGGGGGAAGCGAGTTGGAGGTTGCAGACATGCTAGGGAAGGCCACCATCTTCGCTGTTTCGTCAGTCTTCGCACCACCATTGCGTAGCCGCCCCAACTTTTTTTCCCGCTTTGTGTCAAGCCGAGCTGAGGGTGGTGCATATTCTGACGACCTAAGGCTAGCACACCATGAGAATCGGCAGCATCCTTGTTTTCCTGTTTTAGTCTATTATGCAGACCTTCATTGTTTGTTCAAGTCGTACTTCTTTCGGTGTTGCGATAGCTTTCCTCCGCCGAGGCAGTCAATCGCTGAGGGATTTCCTGAGCACGAGCGCGTAAACGCGAACGCGAATCCTATTCTTACTTTGATGGCCTGTGCAATATTTCCGGCTTTTGTTTATCCATACGCTACGGTTATTGGGCAGCCCCAGCAAAGAATGAGAAGAAAACGAAGCTTTCAGACAGACATAAAAAAAGAGATGGCTGAGTGAAATCCCTAGGATGACGTGACGCATGAGTAATATATAGCCTACGTCGGGATTCCAGATGAGTCCATGGGATTTGCGAAGAAACGAGAGAGAGCGAAAGAATGGCTTCAATACGCACATAAAATGAAAGAAACGAAAAGTATTGAAAGCTGTTTTACAGCGTCCTCACTGCTTTAACAAACACTATATGAGCATACCCCTAATAATGTCATTATGCATAGACAGTAAAATACCATTTGAACGAACGTCAATTTAACGAACTATCCATTTGTACTTTGTGCGAAAAGTGCCATTGGAACCAATGCTAACGCATTTCAGTTTAACGAAATTAGTGCAGAGCGCATTTCAGTTCTAAGAACATATTATGGGACACCATCCATCGCATCTGACGTCATACTGATCAGAAATTGTCTGAAAGACTGGGCACACTCAGTGCTTTGCGTTTTGTGGGCTATGACACCTGTGATCCTCACACTGAGACATGCGCCACTCTGTCTATAGAAGAGAATGCAGCCAGCGTCCCACCTCAGGGAGAAGAAAAGGAAAGGGAAAAAGTAACCCTTGTAGAGGAAGCACCAGGTATTCCAAGCTAAAGAAGCCCTGATGTACTTGGAAAAAGTGAAGTCCTTCGCGGCCCAGCATAGTGTTGTGCCGGAGAAGGTTTATGAGTGCTTGGACACAGTGGCTAAATTCATGACCACTGCAGTCCTAAGTGCACAAGAGCCGCCAACGATTACTAAGTTCTTCAAAACATGCTAAATAAGCAGAAATTTACATTCATATGAGCAGAATTGCAAATAAAAGGGTTCAAAGTTCATTTCAACAGTTGATATTTTCTTTGGCTCCTGATAACTCCTGATAACGTTGTTGAGAAAAATACCAGAAAAATATAGACTACGATAGCACGTACCACATTCTCACTTCGATGACTCAGTCAACGTATTGCGAATGTGCTTTTTCATTCCAAGATAGCCAAGTCCCAGTGAAGGCTTTAGACGGCGTCGGATCACTTCCTGTGGAGATGGTGACACTGTGAAAGGTAAGCAAACAACTTGCCTTCCTTAAATCGCACGCCATATGTGTTAATCTTTATTTATTCTATTAAGTTTTCCCAATTGTAAGTCCGCCTAAGCATTGTCACGTAGTCTTTCTGCGCAACGCAGAAAGCGCCGGTCATCTATATTTTGCGACCCACAAGCCGGAAGGTTTGATTGAAGTCGTGATTCATTAGCGCTATTCACACACATCAGGTAACAAAATAAAGAACGGAGAGTTCTTCGTGGCAAATTGAGTCGTCTGATGATCAAGAAAAGCCCAAAAGCAAGCGAAGTAATTCCGACAGCCGTGTCTGCTCCTAGCACGTTTTCAGTAAAAGGTTTACGCCGCGTCTGCCCGAATGAGGTGAACTACATCGAACCTGCAAATCAGATTCTTAAACAATTCTTTCCTTTAACTTATTTGCTTCGACGGAATTATGTTGGAATTTATGTTTAGTACCTGAAAATATCTAGGCGCCGGTTTGCACTTTGAACGTACGCCCCGTCCCTCTGCGATGTAGCTAAAGACATGTGACTTTTTCTACAACATGCCAGCTTTTCACTCAACGTCATCTTCGCATGAGACACACACACACACACACACACCCAAGATATATATATATATCTTATATATATATATATATATATATATATATATATATATTATATATATATATATATATATATATATATATATATATATAATTATATATATATATATATATATATATATATATATATATTATATATATATATATATATATATTGTGGGAACCACGCCCACCGGCTATCGCCAGATAGCGCCACGTGCTGCGCAGAGGCGGTGCGCGTGGCCCAGCTGCGTGGCTTAAAAGGGGCAGCCTGCGCGCTGCCCGGGAGAGACGTGCCTGGGACACCAGGAAGGACGGATGGGGCCACCCGCGCTGGCCGATTGCTGCTGCCGCCGATCATGGTCGTCGCCTCGTCGTCTCGTGTGCCTGGACCGACCCCGCCGTATGTAGCGTAGAGTTAAATAAATTGTTGTTGTTGTTTGTTGCGAGTTGAAGCCTCCGTCTTCCTTGCTTTCACTGCGGACGGGACGCAGCAAGCCCAGTACCCACAATATATTATATATATAAGGCGTTCGCTTTGACAATGCTTAATATCTAATGTCATGAGCGTCAATGTGTTATGGTGTTTTGACATGTTACGACTGCACGCACCATGCATATTTCGACAGGTCTGCCCTATCATCCGCCTCTACCCCGTCGTTTGTCACCCGTAACTTGTGAGTAATGAAGGGTTAAATTTATCCATACGCCAACATCTACTGAGCTGAACGTGTAGCAATCCGGTAGACAGTTCATTTTCTCTCCGGTAAGCCACCTCGCGCGCGTACGGTACTTACGGCACTAAACTGGACGTCAAAGGTATTGATTGAGTCGTAATACGAAATACGCGTTGTATATTAGCGCTAGAACGTACAGAACTTCCCGAGGTTGCGCAAGGAGGCTGCCGCGAGACCGCCTTTCAATATACACCTGCGCGCGTTGACGGAAATGCGTAAAAGCGCGATTACTCTAGTTGTATGGGAAAGTTTTGTAACGCAATGTAGGCCGTGATGGCGCGTCAGAACATCGTACGATATAATCGGTACTGCGAGAAGTAGAATTAAAAAAGTGTTTCTTTCTTTATAAGCACATGAGAGATATTTTTTTTTAATTTACATCTTGGCTGACAAATACGACGCCGGCTGGTCCTCGGCTTCCGAGTAGTTGAGAAATACGCTATACAAAGTCAAAGTAGCATCACGACGTTAAAAAATTGGTGGTACATGCAGCAAACTCAATCGTTATCCCATATAAGTTGAAAGAAATGTTACTTTCGGGCGGTATGAGCCTGGCGTCTTTCAGCTTCTTTCGTGCGTTCGTCAGCGTCTAGAACGGCACCATGGCATAAGCATCTCGAAGCCACCGTAAGGCGTGTTTGGCATCGAATTTCCGCAACGTTTTAATTTCTTGTGTGTACAATTAG